>NC_041224.1:88586356-88602659 GCF_002837175.3 Physeter macrocephalus
TGCCGCGGAGCGGCTGGGCCCGTGAGCCATGGCCGCTGAGCCTGCGCGTCCGGAGCCTGTGCTCCGCAACGGGAAAGGCCACAACAGTGAGAGGCCCGCGGACCACCAAAAATAAATAAATAAATAAAATCTCATTCGTGATCTGCCCTCAAGACTTAATCACCTTCCAAAGGCCTCACTTCCATTGCCATCACTTTGGGCATTAGGAGTTCAACATAAAATTGAGGGATGGGGAGACAGACACAAATATTCAGACTATAGCATACAGTATGGTGTATAAATGAATGATCTAAAAAATTTCTTACATCCTAACTGGCTCGTGTGAACTCTGATCTTTGCGATTACTCCACCTATGTTCCTTTATCTATTTTTTTTCATAGGGACCCTCAATTTCTCTCCCTTAGCTTATTCCTGTATGCATTATATATAGCCTGAACTTGCATCAGTCACTTTTTCATATTTTACTGGGCTCCTGTTGTCAAATCTTCCTACCCATCTATTTCCTCTGTTTTTCCTCATAGGTCATAGTGTATTTGTGGAGGAAGGTGAGTAATTATGAAAAGTTTTGGCCACTATAAATTTATGCTGGACAGATCCAATGGACCCTTGCTACTTGGCAATCATTTTATTAATCTTATATTTTTGTTTCATATATCTTCCTCTCTTTCAGAAGGTGCCATTGACTTCTACTTAATTGAAAAAGAAAGTAGAATACAAGCTTGCATTTTTTGTTTTGTTTTGTTTTGACCATGACAAATCTCTCTTCTTTCACCTTATTTTGTAAACTGAATGGAAGAGGAATCTTGTTTTTCTAGGAATCTTGCTGCCATACTTAACTTTTCCTCTGATCACTTTGATGGTTATCTCCGGGGTTTTTCTTCCTTACGTTCAAGTATATACAGACTTCCATATTTTGGGAGAAAAAAATAAACTTTGATTAACTATTGCTACTGTTCTTTCTAGCTATCTTCCTCATTTCTCTTTTTTATTTAAAAAATTTTAAGACCTTAGTTAAAATTGCTGCCCTCAGCTCTTGCTGCCCTCAGCCCTTTTACTACTTCTTCCCTAACTTACTGCAATTTTGTAATGACATTACATGTGAATGTGACGTATTCAGACTGTTGCTTCAAGGGACATCCTTTTTTCCAGTGGTATTGGCTTCATCCTAATTTTATCTAGTCAGTGTGTATGTGTTACTGTTGACGTCCACCTAGGCTTCTTAACTTTCTTTCCTTGCCTTTCATGTTAGTGTGCATCCTGATTTTCTCTTTCTGGCTACTACGTTTTTGTTTTTTGTGTGGTTGTTGTTTCATGATCCTCTTAACCACTGTCGTTATTCTTCTCAGTACTTGGCCCTCTGCTCACCTCTGTCTCTTCTCCATGGATGTTTTATATGTTGATGACTCATCAGTGGGTACTCTCCAGGTTTGTATCTCCAGTGGTTTACCGAATACTTCCATTGAGAGGCTCAAGGAATTTCCTTCACTTTTTGATTTATTATTACCCACCTTCCACCTACTCTGTTTTTCTTTGTTTTATCATCATCATGCTTAAATCTTTTTTTGTTTAATTAATTAATTTTATTTATTTATTTTTGGCGGCATTGGGTCTTCATTGCTGTGCATGGGCTTTCTCTAGTTGCAGCAAGCAGGGGCTACTTGTTGCGGTGCACGGGCTTCTCATTGCTGTGGCTTCTCTTGTTGCAGAGCACGGGCTCTTGAGCGCAGGCTCAGTAGTTGTGATGCGCAGCCTTAGTTGCTCTGCGGCATGTGGGATTTTCCCGGACCAGAGATCGAACCCGTGTCCCCTGCATTGGCAGATGGATTCTTAACCACTGTGCCACCAGGGAAGTCCCCATGCTTAAATCTTAAAGTTGTCTGTGATACATGTTTCTCCTTTATTTTGTATATACATCAGTCAGCATGATTCTTTAGATTACTCTTTACTGGATCTCTGTTTTTGGGATTCTGCATTGCCTGTTATTTGCCCTTTCTAACTTTAGAGTCACCTTCCTCCAATCCATCCTTCATATGGCTGCCAGAATAATTTTCCTAAAAATTTTTTTGAACCCATTGCTGCTAAACCTAAGCAGTCTGAAGAGAGAACATGTACTGTTGACCTTTGCACTCTCCATTGTGCCAAGCAAAGTGAATTGAACTTGTGCTGAATAAATGTTTGAATGGATCACCGTTTGCTCAAAACATAGAACGACTCCCAATTGTCTGCAGGATAAAGTCCAAACTCTGCTTTCTGGCTTTCAAATCTTTTCATATTACAGTCTGCTTCTTCAACCTTATTCTTTACTCCTTAACATTACCAAGGTAGTATTTCCTCTCTGTACTACACCATGCTTAGGCATAACTCTATGTGTTCTTCCTTTTCCTTGCCTGTCAAAACCTATTCAGCTTAACAGTGCTCTGTGCCAGGCACTGTTCTAATCTCTGGTGTTACAGTAATGAACAACACAGAAGACAAAGTCTGTTTTCTTGAAGCTGTCATTCAGGGTGGGGGGAGAGAGGGCACAGTAAACAAATGTCAGGTGGTAATGAGTGCAATGAAGAGTAAAACTGGATAAGGGGATAGAATGGTGGGAAGTGGCTCCTATTTTAGGTCATCAGAGAAAGCTTCTCTCTTTGGGTGTCCTGAAACGAGGGAGTAAATCATGCAGTTATCCAAGTAAAGTGCTTTCTAGTCAGAGGAAACAGCATCTCCAAGATCCTAAGCTGGGAACATGTTTGGCTTGTTTGAATAGTTACTAAGACCTGTGTGGCTAGAGCAGAATAAATAAGGGGAAGTGATAGATGAGATTAGAGAGGTAGTGGGGAGCCAGATGATGCTTCAGATGGTTAGGTTTTTCATTGAAGAAGCCTTCCTGACTATATATTTTTGTTTGTTAATTTAAATCTTCTCCAAACCCATATAGCAACTATGGAAGTAGCTTCCAAATTATTTTTTAATGTGACCCACGGTAAGAAGTGTATTTAACATTGTTAGCATACATATGTTTTGTTGTTTGTGTATTGTGTGTATGTGTGCACATGTGTATGGCTGGAAGAAATTCATGAAACATTACTATATTTGACATATGCTGATATTTTTTAAAGTGTTGGTTTTAACCTATTAAAATTGTTTCATAGTCTGCTAATGGGTTATGACCACAGTTTGAAAAACACTGATGTGTGGTACATACCCACTTAAAAAAACAACAAACCAAAAAAGTGGAACTACAGACTGCTTTTTAAATAATCTACATATTCTTTCCTGTTGTAAAATATTTTTGGTTAAAGATTTTGAGTTCAACTTTTTTGTGTATAGGTTTTTAATGTTTACTATAGCGCTGAATAGAGAAGACTTGTTTAATTTAGCAAATAGCTATTCAGTGGGATGCTAGAAACTGCTGGATACTATTGATAAAATACACATGAGAATAAGGTAAACCCTGCCTGATTACCTGAGGTTTATGGGAGAGGAGCACTTGTAAACAGTTGTTCATAATATGGTGGAATCCATATATTAATGGAAGTAGGTTCAGGGCATAATGAGAGAATAGAGAAATGGTTAATCCCTTTTGCTAAGAAGGTCAAGGGGAGCTTGTTGGGGGAGGTAATGTCTCAACTGGGTTTTGGAGGAAGAATATGAATACTTGATCAGGTAAATTGGATAAGGAGAAGACTTCTCAGGCAGAATAATGAATAAAGGAATGGTCCCATGAGATAGAATAGTCCGTAGGGTAATTATAGATAACTGTATTGTTGGAGTTCTCAAGGGGGAAATGGTGAGTTGATGATGCTGCAGTGAGGCATGGGCCATATCTTTAAAGATCTGAAATACATTGCAGTCATCACTAATTCAATGATTATGCAATTAGGTGAAAATTATGTATAGTCAAAATTACTTGTAGGAAGTTGCCACATGAGAAGTAGAGCTATCATCTCTCAATAAGTCCAATTCAGCCAACTTTTCCTCTAGTGATGAAACATATAGCTGTTTCTTCAGTTGTGCCCTAGAGGAAGTTGGCCTACATTTATGGGTTATGTTGTACCAGAAAGAAAATCTTGTTAAACATTAAACTTTCACCCATTGCAATGTGAGGTTCACTTTATAAGAAGCATTTGAGAACTAAGACCTACTGAGGAAATTGGGGAGATTCACGTTTCAGACTAATTCTGGGACTTATATTTATAAAGCAGAATGGTAGGTGGCCAACGATTTAAAGTATTTTTCACTTCAAGTTTAATATACATATGGCTAAATTCTGTTGTATTCTATAGGTGATTGAAATACATGATTATAAATATGTTTTAGAAAGATATTTTAATAAATTTGACCAAACTACAGTTTAAGACAGTGACAATATTCAAAATAGGGACATTTAAAACAGGCTGGGAGGAATATTTGCAACATGTATAATAAACCAGAAATATACATAAAATACACTCCTACAAAGAAACAGTGACATAGAGGGTAAAGAACATGAATAGGCAGTTTCAGAAGAGGAAACGTGACTGACAAACATTTGATAAGATATGCAATCTCATTAAAAATTTGAGAGATACATATTAAAACAGGTAACCTTTTGTACCCATCATACAGACAAAAATTTAAAAAGATTGGTAATATTAAAATTGGTTATTGTGAGGAAATAAATATTATAAACTATTGTTGGGCGTATAGGTTGGTAAAGCCAATTTGGAGGTGTAAATTGGTTTGGGCAGTTTGGTAGTATCTATTAATTTAAAATGCTATTCTCAACAAATCTGTCCATTTTCTGCACTAGAGGAACACTTACATACGTACATAGGCATGTACAAGTATGTTTACTATAGAATTGTTTACAATAGTAAAAAAACTGGAAAAATAAAACTGATCATTATTAGGAAAATGACCAAGTAAATTGGTATATTCATGCTATGGAGTAACATGTAACAATTTAAAAAATGAATAAGTGACATATACTATTGAGTGATAAGTTGTAGAGCAGTATATACAGTATGATATCATTTATATAAATGAGAAAAAAACCCAGAAGAATACTGTATTTTGCAGGGGGTGTACAGATATATACATGCAAATGCAAACAATGTGGTCTGGTAAGATAAATACTAAACTGATAATAGTGCTCAACTCTTGGGTGGTGGATAGAGGATTGGGGTTTGGGAGTAAAGATAGGGAGGGATGATCAGGGAGCTTTGGCCTTTTCAATAATCTTTAAAATTTAAAAATTAGAATTATTATATACTTAAAAATTTATTAAAAATAATGGTTAGCTTGATAATAGGTTGGAGAATGGTTGGGGAAGGAGGGAGACACGTTAAGGGGGTACTTCATTAATACAGGCATGAGAATGCAGTGACAAAGAGAATGGTGAGTAAAGGACTAATTTAAAAAATGACATGAGGGCAGTTTGGTATCTATCAGAATTACAATTGTATTTACCTTTGTCCCAGCAACCCTACTTAAGGGAATTTATCCTACAGTTGTATGAAGTGAAATGATGCATCAACAAACTTATTCATTGCAGTGTTGTTTATAATAGCAATAATGTCGACCTATAATAAACTGAGGCGTATCCACACAGTAGCATACTAAGCAGCTATACAGAAAATGAGGAAGCTCTCTATGAACTAATAGGAAAAGATCTTCAGGATGTGTTAAGTAAGAAAAGCAAGTGCAGAACAGTGTATATAGTAATGCAATCTTTTGGTAACTATAGAAATACTGGAAGGATACCCAAGAAACTAGTAAAGGTGAATAATTGTGGCTGGGAGGAAGATGGGAATAGCATAAATACTTTCATTGAGACTTTTCAGTGTATACATTTCTGTGTTTTGGATTTTTGAACTATTGAAAAAAGAGAAAAGGAGAAGTGAAGTAGCCTGTATAGGACTTGATCAACTGTATGTAGAGACATGAGGGAGAGGAAGGAGTTGAGGATAGCTCCTGGATTTCTAATTTGGGAGGTAAAGGTGGTGGTAGTGTCATCAGGATACAAGAGGAAGACTAGGTTTTGACATGTGCATGAGAAGTTCTGGTCGTGCCAATTGATGAATGCTTACTCCTTTTCTGTTTTGTGTGTATGTGTGTGTGTATAATTTATGTGCTTTAGATATGGTACTAGAGCTTAAACATGAATAGTAAACAGTCATCAATAAACATTGTTTATGCTTAGATTACAGACATTTATATTCTGGTTTTTTTGGAGAACAGCTTTGTAATGTCATAATTTTACAGTCAAATAGGGACATTGGTGTGCACAGATATTGATAGAATGTAGATAGAGAATGTATGTCTGATAAATACATAGCTTATATGGGAAGTAGGAACTTAATTTATTAGCATGGTTCCAAATTAATTACATCTTTTGATGCCTGAAATTCAAAGAAATAAAAATGGCTTTTGAATAACGAAGTGATCTTTAAGGTATTTGAGATATTATAATATTTAAAACAATATTAAAGTTGAGTTAAGGAAGTTTATAGTAGATCATAAAAGTATTTTTTTATATGGTACATTGGGCAGTAACTGTGTAAGACAAAGAGGTTTTAACCTAATGAAGGAAAGGAATCATGAAGTACATGGATGTTGCCTGAAACAGGCTCTTGCTGTATAATTTTGGGTTTAAACTTTATTTGAATGACTTATAGTTCAGAATCTGATTTTAGAGGCCCTAATTTATCCATATGAGTTTTGATTTCTATTTGGCTAGAGTGAAAAAAATAAAAGGGGAGCACAGATAAAGCACATACATGCCAGGACTTGCAAATGAATTAGTAGTTCTTTTCTGGGTTTATGTTAACAGGGATTTGGGTGTGGAGTAGCAATAAAAAAGAGCTGTTAAGTAATTCCTGCTTGAGATTTAAAATTTTAACCATTTTATATCTGATGAGAAGATGTTTTACTGGCAATAGTTTCTTTTAAAAATGCTTTAAAAATTACAAATAATGTTACATAGGATCATGTAACAATTGGAGATGGTCTTGTTTTTTTGTTTTTGTTTAAAAAAATTTTTTTTTTGGCTGTGCTGTGTGGCATGTGGGATCTTAGTTCCCCGACCAGGGATCGAACACATGCCCCCTGTAGTGGAAGTGTGGAGTCTTAACCACTGGAGAGCCAGGGAAGTCCCTGGAGATGTTCTTATTTGAGTGAGTGTGAAACTGTTTTGTAGCCTCCAACCTGTACTTACTCCTTCACCCCATGTTTTTCTCAGTACTGCAGTCCTCTGGAGCTTTTGGGAAATGCTGAATTGGGCTTGGCTACAGTTTTGGCTTGGATCAACTCATATATATCTTATATATCTTTGATATGTCCAGTTGAATGGACGGTGATGGAAAGGATGGTGATAGCACAGTGTATAGAAATTAACTTTAATTCAAGAAGGATTTAATTAGTGGTTCTCAGTTGGAGTGATTTTGCAATATCTAGAGACATTTTTTTGATGTCATAAAATGGGGAGGGGGTTGCTACTGGTATCTAAGGGTAGAGAACAGAGATGCTGCTAAATGTGGAGAATGCCTTGCTAGTTGAATACCCACTATGTATGTAGCACTGCTCTAAAGTAGTTATGGGTGCAAATGACACTAAAAGAAAGTCTTGTCTCTCCCCACAAGAAACTTAAAACCTAGCTAAAGCATCTCAAACTTAACAAGTCTGTGGCCAAACTCTTTAACACGTGACCCACCCTATCCCACTTTGCCATCTTTATTTCAGTAAATAATCCCACTTTTCATCAAGTTGTTCAGACTGAAAACTTAGTTATTATCTTTGACTCCTCTTTTTTGTGTGTGCATTGACATCTGATACATCAGGAAGACCTGTTAACTCTACTTTGAAATATAGCTTGAATCTGGGTAATGGTGGGATAGATTATTTAAACCAGTTCTCTTTTTGGAAACAACTGAAAATGCCGGATAAGATATATAAAGCACTACCTTAAGAGCTTTGAAGAACTGGGGAGATAGTGGAATCCCTTAAGTCAAATTCTGGAAGAAAGCCTAAACCAAGAGAGGTTAGCAGAATACCTAGAGAACTGAAGCCACTTTTGCCTTGAGTATGTTTGCTGATACCAGGAAATTTAGGTTTCTCTTTATCAGCCTTGTGGGATGAGATGGACAGAAATCAAGACTCAGAGCCTACCCACATGTGGACAGGTAAAGTCTTTTAAAAGATCCTTCCTTGTTAGGCTTGAACTCCATATGTCTACACCTGAGAGGGAAGGATGAACCAGAACTAACTCCTGATCCCCTTTCATTGCCTATCTCCCAGTCAAATATCAAGGGACTTCAGGGCAGGTTGTCTTGGTACTGAGCAAAACAGGAGAAAAAAAAGAAAGGAAACAAAACTCTCTACAAAACTGTGATCACAGCCTAGCTATGTAAGGGAAACTTAAGTCACAATTTAGGTTGGTCCCTGACTGGTATTATCCCTCAGGTGTTTGGCAGAAGCAAATGCAAATGTTCCTTTGAGGAATGCTCCTTCATCTTATGCCTCCCCACAAATAATTTTTGAAGGACACTGACCAGCACATAGTCAAAGATAACCAAGCATACAAGGAGACAAGGAAGCATGGGTAAGAACCAGTGGAAACAATAGCAGAAAAAGATTGTCATAGGCATCATATATTACAATTAGAAGATACATGATAAAACAGCCATGATTACTCTGTTTATAGAAATAAATAACAAACTTGAAGACAGGAAACAGGAAAAAAAAAGTGGCATTGTGGATTTGAAAAAAAAAACCAGATACAACTGCTGGAAATAAAAAATAGAGTAACTGAATTAAAACTTAATGATATAATTTGCAGCAGATTGGACACATCAGGAAAATTACTGAACTGGAGTATAGATCAGACAGCATTATCCAGGATGTAGGTTAAAGACAAAAAGATGGAGAATATAGATGACAGGGTAAGAGATATGGAGGAGAGAGTAAGAAAGCCTTAATTGGAATTCCAGGAGAAGAGGAGAGAGAAAATAGGACATTTAAAGAGGTGATTGCTGATGTTTTCCAGAAACAACAAAAGATTCCAAACCAGGATTCAAGAATCCCAGTGAATCCTAATTAGGATGGAGATAATTCCATCCTAGGCACAGCATAATGAAATTGCAGAAAACCAGTCACGTAAAGAAAAATCTAAAAGTAGCTGGAGGAAAAGAAGATAACCATCAAAGTAGCAAGAATTAGGCTAACAGATGACTTCTCAACAACAAAGAAATCAAAAGATAGTGAAATGATGTCTGCAATATGAAATGAAAAAAACCCTGCCAACCTAGAATTTTATACCCAGTGAAAATATCATTGAAGAATGATGGTGAAATAAAGATATTTTAAACAAAAACAGATTGTTACCAACATTTATTAAAGATAATTTAAACCAGCACCATTCAGTAGAAGTTTCTGTGATGATAGGAATATTCTTTGTACTGTTCAATATTGTAGTTATAAGTTACATAGGACTATTGAGCACTTGAAATGTGGTTATTGTGATTGAGGAACTGAATTTTTTATTAATTTAAATTTAAATGGTCACATGCACCATATTAGTGCAGTTCTAAAGGATATACATCAGGCAGAATGAATCCCACATGGTAGGAATAAAATGTATGAAGGGCTGAAAAGTAAAGAAAGTGATGTATATTTAGAAAATGAAAATGAATATGGACTGCATAAAACAGTAAATGGATTAAAACAGTAATGGATTAAAAAACAAGGCAATAGGAGAAGGGGGATAAGTGGGGTTTTAGGGTCCTTATCTAGAAGGAGGGTAAATTAAAAAAAAAACTGGAAAACTTTAAATATATAAAAGGAAAGGAAAGAGTATAATGAACCCCACATATTCATTACCTAGCTTCAACAGTGATCAGCTCATGACTAATTTGGTTTCATATATTGATATATCCCCCAATTATTCTAAAACAAATTCCAAGTATCACATCATGTAATCTGTAAATATATTGTTTTTAATCTCTAAAAAGATATAAATGTAAACTGCAATATTATCAGATCCAGAAAAACAGTCAACATAATTTCTTAATATCAGTACATATTTAAGCAGTGATCACATTTCCCCAATTATCTCCAAAATGATTTTTTTAACTTATTTTTTGTAGGGCAGTTTTAGGTTCACAGCAAAATTGAGGGGAAAGTACAGAGATTTCCCATATACCATCTTTCCCTATATATGCATAACCTCCCCCGTTGTCAGTATCCGCCACCAGAGTGGTACATTTGTTGCAAATGGTGAACCTACATTGACACATCATAATCACCCAAAGTCCATAGTTTACATTATGATTCATTCTTGGTGTTGTACATTCTATGGGTTTGAACAAATATATAATGACAAGTATCCATCATTATGGTATCATACAAGTATTTTTTCACTGCCCTAAAAAAAAAAACTTTTAAAAATGTACATTTAGTTTCTTCAGATTGAATCCAGAGTCCACACATTGCATTTGGTTGATGTGTTGCTTGGGTTTTCTAAACTCTATAGGTTCTTTGGGGAAGCGGGAACTAAAGATTTTGATTAACTTTAGACTTTAATGCCTGGTATAATATCTAGGGAACCACTGAAAGAAGAGGATATAACTTCCAAATCAGAGGAAATAGATAGAATGTTAAAAAAAAATGAATCAATCCAAAAGAAGGCAAGAAAGAGAGAAAAGAAACCCAACAGGGAACAATGGAAAGCACAAAATAAGATGCTAGATTTAAACCTAGATAGGTAGTACTTAAAGGTAAAATGTCTAAATGATCACACAGGTATCATCCTAGCACAAGGCACCATCAGCCCAAAATATTTTCCTAACTAGTATTACTGCCTCAATTCTTGCCACCTTCTATGTATTACCCATCTAATAACAAGAGTAGTTTTAAAAAACTAGATCAACCACATCACAACACATGTTTAAAATATTCCAACAGCTTCCTAATAAACTCAATAAAAACCCAGATGCCTTAGTAGTGCCTATAAGGCCCTATGTGAAGTGGCCCATTCATATCTCTGTGATTGCATATCCTGCTCTTCTTCTTCACTCTAGCTCAGGGCCGTTATACTTGCTATTGCATCTCCCTGGATCACCAGGAACAGTCAGAACTCTTAGTTCTAAGCACCAGAAACTACCTCTGGTTAATTTTGCAGAAAAGGAATTTATCAGAGGAAGAAACTGCTACCACTAATGTCGTTGGAATCTGCTGCCACTCTTGCCATAATGGATTCTGTGTACTTCCTGCTTTTTTTATGCATTATCATCTAAGTTAAATTCCAGTATAGTTACTTCTCTGTTTGAGAGGAGATCATATGACTTTGCCCTAGCTGCATGGAAAGCTGGGAAAGTATATATCTCGCTTTAGTAATAGGTGGCCATTTCTGCCTTTCAAGACTCAAGAGGAGAATTCCCTAGATATATGAAGGTGTTCTGATGTTGAGCAGCTAAAAGAGTGACATATCTATCATACTTTTCTCTGGAATCCTTCCTTCCTTTGCTTCTTCCATTCATTTGTGTTTCTACTCAAATGTCACTTCCTCAAAGAGGCCTGTCCTTAGACTTTGTCTAAAATGGCAGTTCTCTGTCCCTAATCCAGTACTCTCCATTTTCTTACCCTGCCTTATATTTTCTTACCCTGTCTTAGATTTTATTCATAGCATTTATCACTACTACTACTACTTTTACTGATTGATTGGTTGATTTCCAGGCTCTCCTTGCAGACCACAAGCTCCATGAGGGTAGGGATTTGTCTGTCATTGTTCACCTTTCTGTTGGCAGATAGTGTATGCTTCGTAAACGTTTGTGTAATGAATTAAAGGGGAATATATGGACTATGGCATAAATTGCTGAGAAAAAATGGAAAGGAAGGATTGTTGAGGAGTAAGCTCATTTAAGGAAAGCTTATTGGGGAAGAGGAATTTTTGAAATGGGTTTTGGTTGGAGTCTAGGATTTGGAGAAAAGGGATGAAGCCATTCCAAACTGGGAAAATAGCATGAGGGGAGGCACTGGGTCTGGAATAAGGTGGGCATGTATGGGATGAGGAAAAACTGTTTAGATTCTGATGACTGTTGGGGGTTATTAAGTGGGAGGTGAGAAAACTGGATGAGGTGAACATGTGAGGTTGAAGCAGTTGATACAGGACCTTGAATTGTAAATTGAAGTCTTGACTTGATTGCTGGAGAGTAAACGATTGCTAGGTTTTTTTTAAAATTAAAAATAAACTGGTATTTTCACATAGCTGAGTACTATGCTACTGTAAAACAGAATGAGGAAAATCTCTAAGGAGATTTTCAAGGTTATATATTAAGTAGAAAAAAGCAAAGTGCAGAACAATATATGTACTATGCTCTTTTGGTGTTAATAGGTGTGTGGGGGGTGGGGAGGAATAAGAATATATATACTAATTTGCTTATGTTGCAAAAAGAAAAACTGAAAAGACAAACTAGAATAGAATTGTTGCCCTGTGGTGGGGTGGGTGGGAATGACATGAAGGAAACAGTAATGGAAGTGAGATTTCTTGGTTTACCTTTTTATTTAGTTTTGACTTTTTTATTTTTATTTTTTTTTGCGGTACACGGGCCTCTCACTGCTGTGGCCTCTCCCGTTGCGGAGCACAGGCTCCGGACGCGCAGGCTCAGCGGCCACGGCCCATGGGCCCAGCTGCTCCGCGACATGTGGGATCTTCCCGGACCAGGGCACGAACCCATGTCCCCTGCATCAGCAGGCGGACTCTCAACCACTGCGCCACCAGGGAAGCCCCCTAGTTTTGACTTTTGAAATGTGGAAATATTTTACATATTCAAAAATTACACTAAGTCAAAGTAGATGAAAAACAATTCCTAAAATTGAGAACTTGAACAAATGAACCAATGTATATATCAAAATAGTTATTTAAATACATGAAGAACACTATCTCAAGTGACTTTTGAGCTCAACACTAAATGGCATATATGCTAAAGACAAAAAGAACTGCAAAGAAATCTTAAACTTCATTCATTTTATTGCTAGTTGTAATATTGGTATTAAAAAAATTTTTTTTATTGGAGTATAGTTGATTTACAATGTTGTGTTAGTTTCTGCTATACAGCAAAGTTAATCAATATACGTATACATATATCCACTCTTTTTTAGATTCTTTTCCCATATAGGTCATTACAGAGTCTTGAGAAGAGTTCCCTGTGCTATATAGTAGGTCCTTATTAGTTGTCTATTTTATATATAGTAGTTTGTATGTCAGTCCCAATCTTCCAATTTATCCCTCCCCTGCCCCCTGCTTTCCCCCTGCTAACTATAAGTTTGTTTTCTACATCTGTGACTCTATTTTTGTTTTGTAAATAAGTTCATTTGTACCCTTTTTTTAGATTCCATGTATAAGCGATATCATATAATATTTGTCTTTCCCTGTCTGACTTATTTCACTCAGTATGACAATCTCTAGGTCTATCCATGTTGCTGCAAGTGGCATTATTTCATTCTTTTTTAATGGCTGAGTAATATTCCATTGTATATATGTACCACATCTTCTTTATCCATTACTCCATTGATGGACATTTAGGTTGCTTCCATGTCCTGGCTATTGTAAATAGTGCTGCAGTGAACAGTGGAGTGCATGTATCATTTCGAATTACAGTTTTCTCTGGATATATGCTCAGGAATTATTGGTATTTTTATTTTGACAGCATTTGTTATGTATTGTAGGATAAAGCCCATAAGTTTTTATGTTTATATATTAGGAGGCAGTAGAGATACTTGTGTACAATCAAAGAAGTTAAGCAAAAAACCTGACAATGTTGAACTTGAATTATAAATATCAATATGAATTCATGATTTAAAATATTTATTTCTTAATTCTATCCAAATACATATTTCTTTCTTATCTCTGTCCATTGAAAGGACCTAGAAACAGTGTGTCCCTTTGGTAGATATGAGTACTGCTCTCACTCCAATTTTGATCTTTAAATACTTCTACTTAGAATCCGGCACTCCTCAAAGAAATGACTGATTCCAGGACTGGGGCAGGGAGCATACATAGTGAAACTGGAACATGTTTTGCCAGAAGCAAGAAAGCTTTCAAAGATAACCAAAAGCCAACCCAGAGAAGCTCTTGTTGGCCAAAAGTGGGACAGGTTGAACATCAAAAAGAATAAGGAGAGTATTTATTGAAACAAAAAACAAAACAAAACAAATGGAAATTGCCTTTATACCTGTTCTTTACTCTGAAAATTGGTAATTAAACATTCGAACTGCCCTTTTAGTAGAAACTATATTACAGTTAATGAGGAATGCCAGGTAATAAATATAGAAGGAATTATAGATTTAGAAATCACAAATTATTACAACCTGTTATGAAATAATTGACTTGGGCCAGGATCATTAATGGATGCTAAAACCATTAG
Source organism: Physeter macrocephalus (assembly GCF_002837175.3). Lineage (NCBI taxonomy): Eukaryota > Metazoa > Chordata > Mammalia > Artiodactyla > Physeteridae > Physeter > Physeter macrocephalus. Next base: position 88,600,744 of record NC_041224.1, read on the forward strand.
GCAAAAGCTTCATCGGGTATTGGATATTCACATGGAACCAAAGCAACTCCACAGAGTACTGGTTGGTCTCAAAGTAAGACGATAAAACTTTGGATCAGTGGAAGGATCAGGCTATCACCAACCTAATTATTAATTGTAGCATCACTAAAAATGAACCAAAAAATGTATGCTTCCTGATGTGATTCAATATCAAGTATATAGCATCATCTATGAAATATTTTTGTCTAAAATTTAAAATCTGAGTTTAGTCAAACTTTTAAGACTTTCAGTTTATAAAGAAATATGGAAGATGAAAGAAATTAAGTACTACCTTGAGGAAGCAGTTAGAAAAATCCAGAATGTGAGATACAGATGAACTGGTCATTTAATGTCATGGGGGAGAAAAACAGGTGGGGTAGATGGGGGAAAGGGAAATTTACCTAGAATAAAACTAATTTAGCAATGTAACAACCAACTGCAATCTGTGTCATCTGTAAAGTACTTTTTTTAGAAAGGAGTACGATGAAGCAAGATGGCCAACTTTTAATTTAGAATGTGGGTGATAGGCATATGGGTATGTGTGTTTGTGTACATACACACATATATGCATATACATATACTTTTCTATATTTGAAAATTTTTATAATAAAAACTTTAAAAATGTTTTTCTGTTGATGGACACTTAAGTTGCTTGTAGTTTCTTTTTTTCTATTACAAATAATGTTGCTATAGATGTTCTTATACATGTTCCTCTCCTTGTATGCATATTGTAGAGTACACAAGGAAATAGGCTAGCTTCCTAGCAGTGGAATCCGTGGATCAAAGGGTAGATGCTTCTTCAACTTTACTAGATATCAATGAATTGTTCTTCAAAATGATTGTACTGATGAGAATTTTAGACAAAAGGACCATGAAATGCATGTCTTCTCTACTAGATGGTGAATTCTTTGAGGGTAGGTACTGTGTAGAGACTCATATAGAGATGTTTAAATTGAATGAAATTGTACTTTAGGGGGATTGCCTGGCAGCAGGATGGAGAAACTAGAGTTAGGTCAGCTAAGAGGCTACTGTGATGTTTAAAATATGAGGCAGTGAGTGTGTAAGACTAGAGGTAGTGAAGAGGAAGGGATGACTATGAGAGAAATCTTGGAGAGAAAAGATCAAAGTGTATGCATTCTTATTGTTGGGCAGGATATTGATGGTTCACTCTTGTGACTTACAACATCTATCAGTTTGTTGGTTTCACTTTGTAGTAAACAGGTAAGGTATGCTTTCCTGATTAATTCAAAACCATCTAATGGTCCAGGTCTAATAGAATTCTAGCCTTATCTTCATTCTCTGCTCATAATCCTTTCAAGCCTCAGTCTCTTCCTGGGGTGAATACATGTGATTTAAAAGAGACTAGTAGTTGAATGGGGTAAAGGGACAGTGGGTTGCAAAGATGAAGAGAATTTAGTAGAATCTATGGATGCCTTCATCCCCAAATCAGTTTGTGAAGTCTTACAAGGGCAAAGGCTATATCCTCCTATAGTTTTTAGAGGGAAAGTCTATCCAGTATCATAACAGGGAAAATTCATCAGATGCAGTTTTTCTAAAAGAATGCCATATATATATATGTATTTGTTTCTTCTGGTTTTATTGAGATATAATTGACATACAGCATTGTAGAAACTTAAGGTATATAGCATAATGATTTGACTTATATACATCATGAAATGATTACCACAGTAAATTTAGTGAACATCCATCATCTTATATAGTTACAAAATCTTGTGATGAGAACTCTTAGGATTTATTCCCTTAAAAACTTAAAAACAGATTCAATGCAGTCCCTATCAAATTACCAATGGCATTTTTTACAGAACTAGAGCAAAAAATCTTAAAATTTGTATGGAGACACAAAAGACCCCGAATAGCCAAAGCAGTCTTGAGGGAAA
>NC_041224.1:88602710-88603253 GCF_002837175.3 Physeter macrocephalus
GTAATCAAGACAATATGGTACTGGCACAAAAACAGAAACATAGATCAATGGAACAAGATAGAAAGCCCAGAGGTAAACCCACACACCTATGGTCATATTAATCTATGACATATTAATCTATGACAAAGGAGGCAAGGATATACAATGGAGAAAAGACAGTCTCTTCAATAAGTGGTGCTGGGAGAACTGGTCAGCTACATATAAAAGAATGAAATTAGAACACTCCCTAACACCATACACAAAAATAAACTCAAAATGGATTATAGACCTAAATGTGAGACTGGACACTAAAACTCTTAGAGGAAAACATAGAAAGAACACTCTGTGACATAAATCACAGCAAGATCTTTTTTGATCCACCTCCTAGAGTAATGGAAATAAAAACAAAAATAAACAAATGGAACCTAATGAAACTTGAAAGCTTTTGCAAAGCAAAGGAAACTACAAACAAGACGAAAAGACAATGCTCAGAATGGGAGAAAATATTTGCAAATGAAGCAACGGACAAAGGATTAATCTCCAAAATATATAAACAGCTCATGC
>NC_041224.1:88603578-88618714 GCF_002837175.3 Physeter macrocephalus
AATGGAACATTACTCAGCCATAAAAAGGAACGAAATTGGGTCATTTGTAGAGACCTGGATGGACCTAGAGTCAGTCATACAGAGTGAAATAAGTCAGAAAGAGAAAAACAAATATCGTATATTAACGCATATATGTGGAACCTAGAAAAATGGTACACATGAACCAGTTTGCAGGGCAGAAATAGAGACACAGTTGTAGAGAACAAACATATGGACACCAAGGGGGGAAAGTTGGGGAGTGGGTGGTGGTGGTGTAATGAATTGGGAGATTGGGATTGACATGTATACACTGATCTGTATAAAATGGATAACTAATAACCTGCTGTATGAAAAAATAAAATAAGATTCAAAAATTCAGAACCCTTTTATATTGATATATAACATATAGCGGTGTTAATTATATTAAGCCATGTTAATATAGTGTTGTACATTACATTAATATTGTACAACATGAATGTTGTACAACATTAATGTCATGTTGTACATTACATCCCTAGTACTTATTTACCTTTTAACTGGAAGTTTGTACCTTCTGACTGCCTTCATCCAGTTCCCCCTCCCCCCACCCCCTGCCTCTGGTAACCACAGATCTGATCTCTTTTTCTATGAGTTTGTTTGTTTTTGAAGTATAATTGACCTACAACACTGTGGTAGTTTATTGGTGCACAACATAATGATTTGATATTTCTATACATTAAAAATCACTACAATAAGTCAAGTTACCATCTTCCACCATACAAAGATATTACATTATTATTGACTATATTCCCCACTGTCTATTTCATAACCATAACTCATTTATTTTGTAACTAGAAGTTTGTGCATCTTAATGTCCCTTACTTATTTCTCTCATTCCCCACAGCATACACCCCTGCCCCATATCTTACTTTAAAATGTTGCAACTTTTTGCACATTCTAAGGTAGGTGCCTGTAAGAATTTTTGACTAGTGATTCTAGAACAGCTCTGTCCAATAGAAATATAATGTGAGCCACATGTTTAATTTAAAGCTTTTTGTAGCCACAAAAATTTATTTAAAATAAATTTTAATAAAATTTTAATAAAGTAAAATTTATTTTAAAATAAAAACAGGTGAAATTAATTTTAATATTTTTTATTTAACCCCATATATCCAAAATATTTCAACATGTAATCAGTATAAAAATTATTGAGCTATTTTACATTTGGACTAACCACATTTCAATGTTCAGTAGCCTCCTATGGCTAGTGGCTGCTGTATTGGATGGTTCAGTTCTAGAACATACTGAGTTGAAACCTTTGAACTCAGTTTGGTACTGATTTGATCCACTGTCATTGAGAGTGGCCCTGAGCTGATCTTGCTTCACTCTCCTGTTGCTGGTTATTAGACAAGTTCTGGCTTGCTGTCCAGATTACTAACTTGGCAGGTCCAAGAGTGATTCTGAGGGTCCCAGACGAAGCCATTATCCATTCTTACTGATTATGTTCACAATTTTCTCCTTTGACTCAGCAAACATAGAATTGACCTCAGATTATTTTGGATCAAATCTGTCAATTTGAGTCGCTGCCAGTAAAAGGAGAATATCCAGGCAAGTCCCAGCCTCATTCAGTTATGAGGAATTTAGTTACAAGGTTGATAGGAATTCATTGAGCATTCTATTGATTCTGCTATTTTCTAGAATTTGTGAAGCTCTCAGCCTAATTTACATTTAAAAAGTCAAATGTTGTGACTTTATCGGTTATCCCAAGTATTTCTGCAGTTTCTACAGTGCCCAAACATTGTTGATTCAGTGAAAGAATACTTAATTGAGCATTTACCAGGCACCATAGCCCAGGTGCAGTGACAAGTTGTAGCCAAGTAAATGGGCACGTTTAATGTGGTTTGATAAATGCCATGATAGAGATAAACTTAGGATGCTAGAAGAACACACAGGAAAGATAATTGAGTTAATTTAGGGGCCATCAGGAAAGGCTTCTCTGAGGAGATAAACTGAACTCTGAAAAACAAGTAGGAATAAATATGGCAAAGTGGGTATGGAGAGAAGAACACTGTTTTTGGCAGAGGGAATGTTGTGTATAGATGCCCAAAGATGAGAAAAAGAGCCTAGTGCAACATATCGTCTGGAGTATAGAATTCAGTGTGAGTGGGTGGTAATAGCAGCAGATGCCAAATGTGAAAGGCCTTGAATCTCATGGCAAAGAGTTTGACTTTATCTGAGTTAACTGAGGAGGGACATGATTTCTCTTTAAGAATGATTAAGAAGTTTGGTAACAGAGTGGAGAATAAATTAGAGGAAGGCAAGACTGAGGCATAGACACTAGTTTAGATGTGCTCTAAGAGAGAAAGGTTGGAAGCATGGGCAAGGATTGTGGCAGAGGAGAAAATCCAGTCAACAAATATTTATTGAAGGCCTACTCTGTATCAGTGGAAAGAGGTAGAGGATTTGAGATTTAGGGAGTAAAAGTGGCAGGTCTTGATGATTGTTTGGAATTGAGGGGGTTGTGGAAGGAGGAGGAGTCAAAAACGACTCCAAAGTTTCTGACCCTAGGGAACAAGCCAGTACTTGGACAATTTGAATTTTGAAGTGCCTTGGGATGTACAAGTGGAGGTGTCTATGCAGGTGAATACTTGGGTCTAGTGCTCTGGAGAGAGGCTTGGAGTGAAGATAGAGTTGGAAGTTTCAGGTAACCGTGGCTAAGAAAGATAAAATCTGCTAGAGGACAGAATGTAGAGAAAGGGAAAAAATGGCTGAAAAATGAAACACTGAGGAACTGCCAATATTTAAGGGGAAAAGAAAAGGAATCCTGTGGAAAGACACATTAGCTATCATCCTAGCCTCCAGGCATTTTGTAATTTAGATAAGACATAAACATGAACTATTTGGTGACCAATGCAAATCAGAGTATAATTTGGTGGCGAGTTTTGTTGTTTTCCCTCTATGTTCAATGTGAAATAAAATTAGGTGGGTAGAGATAGTGTTTAGGCCGGGGAGTAGCACTGGTAGTGCCTGCATTCAGTGGGGACATCTGGCCTATTGTTACTAGGAGGTTCAGACCAGGGGTAGAGCATAGTGACTATGAGTCTGCACTCTGGAGCCAGATTGCCTTGGTTCAGATCCCCACTAGCAGGCTGACCTTGGGCAGTGTAACCTTCTGTGCCTTGGTTTCCTCATCTGTAAAATCATGATGATAATAATTCCTACTTTATATTATGTGAGATTGAATAAGTTAATATGTGTAAAATTCTTAGACTGTTATAAATGTCAGGAATTATTGTTATTTAATAATTGGTGAGTTGGTGGATCAAATGAGAACACACAGGGTTTTGAGCAGGCTTTCACTGGTAGAGTGGGTGAAAAATGTCATGGGAGAATCCAAGCAGGACATTTTCTCCCTGACTCCCAGCTGGGGGCAAAGAATGTCCTTTTAATAGAGGCTTTAAAGATGGTAAAGAGTTGTGTCTTGTACTTAAGTGTTGCTCTCCTGGTGTAGTAGTGAAATTTCCTCAGGTCATGATTCCTGAAGAAAGTTATTATGGAAGCAAGTTTTTTCATCAGCTTTGTGAATATGATTTCACTGGATCCTTGGCCTTGACTTTAGGAGTTCTTGACCCAGGATCAAGTTCTTAGGGGAGTGGGGAACCTTATGGAGAAACAGTCACTCTTGTACACTGATAGTGGGAGGGTAAATTGGTATAATCTTCTGGTAGATAATTTGACACTGTCTGTTACAATTAGAATGTGATTTAAAAAAATCTAGCAACTAAACTTTTCAGAATAATTTCTATAAAAATGCAAACACAAGTGCATGTTTTATGTATGTAGTGTTGCAGCACTATTTGTAAAAATGAAAATATAAAATGGGATCGAATAATTAATGGACTCATACTCCATGTATTTGTTTCCTCTGTCTATAGTGTAATAGTTTCCTATTTGCTGTAACAAATCACCACAAACTTAGTGCCTTAAAACAATGCAAACGTATTACTTTACAGTTCTGGAGGTCAGGAGACCTAAAATTAAGATTTCAGCAGGGCTGTGTTCCTCCTGGGGGCTCTAGGGGAGTATCCATTTTCTTTCCTTTTCTAGTTTGTAAACCGCCTACATTTCTTGACTGGTGACCCCCCTCTCTGTCTTCAAGGTTAGCGTCTGTAGCATCTTCAGATCTCCCTTTCTTTCATCTGTGCTTCCTTCTCTCAGGCTCTGAACTTCCTGCTTCCCACTTGTGAAGACCTTTGTGATTACATTAGGATCACCTGGACAATCCAGGATAATCTTCCTATCTCAAGATCCTTAAGTTAATCACATCTGCAGAGTCCCTTTTGCCGAGTAAACGAACATATTCACAGATTCTGGGAATTAGGATCTAGATGTCTGGGGGTGGGGGGGCATTATTCAGCCTACCTACCACACTCCGTAATATTGTGCAGCCAGTAAAAAGGATGTTTAGGTCTGTGTATACTGACAGAGAAAGATGTCACTGATAAAAAAGGGAATCCCTGGTAAGTGAAAAAAAGCAAGCTGCAAAACAATGTAATATGTTCCCTTTTTGTGTTTTTTTTGGTTTGTTTGTTTAGAAAGAAGTAGGCATTGTGTGTATGTGTGTTTCAACATGCATAAAAGAGATCAGGAAGGATACACACTAAACATTTAAATAGTGGTTACTTCTGAGGAGTAAAAACACAAGGTGTGGGGATGACTTTGATTTTGAACTATACATTTCTTGTATACAGTGAACACATTATTGTAATTTTATTTTTATGAAAGTGTACATGTCCATAGTTGAAAAAGTAAAAAATACAAGGCTTACGGTAAAAAACCTGCAGTCCCTTGTGTCATCCCTGTCCATTCCAGAACCCTCTTTCCCAGAGGCATCTATCTTATGTTTTAGTTTTTTTTTTTCTCTAGTACTTCCCTTCATATTTCTAAATCACAAGGGTATGCTATTTCTTGATTTTTCTATTTTAGACATCTTTGACTTCCTACTTATGAAGATGAAGTTTTAGTTCTTTTAAACCAAACAATCTCTATGCATATTTTCCTTGCCCTTTATCCTCTCAATAGAATTACACCAAAAATTTTGCTTGGATTAGTTTTCACTGGTTACTACAGCCCTAGAGCTATTATTCTTTGCTAACCCCTGTCATATATGTATATATTGGGATTACAATTCCTTTCTTGTATAGTTATTTCTCCCTCTGAAAAAGAAATTGTCTAGTCTTTTTCTTTTGCTGAGATTTCTTATATCCATGATTAACCCACCTCAAAAAAGAGAAAAGTTTTACTCTTAGGAGATTTACCAGCATGTCTTTTCCTTGGGAACCTCCTTCCTTGGAAACTCTGTCCTCTGGCTCCAGCCTGGATTTGCTTTCCAAGTCTGCAGGATGTTGGGGTCTCCCTTTACCATCATCTGTGGGGTCTTCTTCCACTCTGTTTATATTGGATCCCTTGTTTCCTGAAGCCCTTAATTCTTCTTTCTTGTTTACTCCTGGCTTTGGTAGAGCATATCTTCTAGTGGTTTTCTGAAAAAAAGTAAATGGGAGATCATTTTTTTAAGCTATATTTGAAAACATCGTTTTATTTTTAACGTTAAAAAATAGGAAAAATTCCACTAGACAAAATGGGAATGGGAGAAAAATCCAAATATATTGGAGTTCATATGATGATTTTTCCCTTCAGAGGAATTACACAGGGAGAGACTAAGCTTAAATCCTTGGAGGACATGCTATTTTACATCCCAGCAGATTCCCAATGTTTTCTACATTGAAAGGAGGTCACAATATGCATCTTATCTTTTGACCAAAACCAGTACTCTTTGGTAATTTTTACTTTTCGCTTGCCTCTTTTGCAAAATGGAGTCAATAACTGTCTTGGTTAGATGCAGATTAAGACTTAGCAAGATACCAGGCACTACTTTTATTATTACTGAAGTTGTTTTCTTATGAGAATGTAAAATCTGATGCCCAAGAATATCTTCATACATATAGTTATACACATGGTTAATAATACGCTTAATTTTACTTGGAGTCCCATTTTACATCTTTTTACCATTAATATTCTTTCAGCATCTAATTTTCTACATTAAAGGCTTATATGTAATCTAATTTTGATGAAAAACTTTTAAATAAAAGTTTATTTGATAGGAGTGGATTTATTTATTTATTTTGAAATTAATTAATTAATTAATTTGGGGGCTGCATTGGGTCTTCATTGCTGTACGCAGGCTTTCTCCAGTTGTGGCGAGCAGGGGCTACTCTTCAGGAAGTCCTGAAGGGGATTTATTTAGAAACACACTCTACAGACAGAGTGTGGGCCATCTCAGAAAGCGAGAGCAGCCTTGGGAGAAACACGCTCCACAGACAGGGTGTGGGCCATCTCAGAAGGTGAGAAGGGCCTAAAAGTTTATTTTTAATTACATGAGCAATATCTGCACATTATGGACAACTTAAGAAATAGGGAAGACTAGAAAGAAAGAGAAAAAATCCATAATTTTCATTATCATGGTATATTGTTTCTAGGTATTTTTCTATGCATTTTTTACATAGTTAAGATCATGATATATTCAAATTAGAGTCCTGATTCTTATACTATTAACATATTCTTTGTAAATAATATTTTTAGATAACTACATTATTATGTTTAAAAGATACCTTTATCTTTTGGACAGACATACTGAAATATTTACAGATAAAATGATATGGGGACTTCCCTGGTGGCGCAGTGGTTAAGAATCCACCTGCCAGTGCAGGGATACGGGTTTGAGCCCTGGTCCGGGAAGATCCCACATGCCGCGGAGCAACTGAGCCCATGCGCCACAACTACTAAGCCTGCGCTCTAGAGCCCACAAGACACAACTACTGAAACCCGCACGCCTAGAGCCCGTGCTCCGCAGCAAGAGAAGCCACTGCAATGAGAAGCCTGTGCACCGCAATGAAGAGTAGCCCCCGCTCACTGCAACTGGAGAAAGCCCGCGCAGCAACAAAGACCCAACATAGCCAAAAATTAAAAAAAAAAAATGATACGATGTTGTTACTGAGTCCAAGCTTGTACTGCTCACCGCACAACAGGGCAGTAAATTGAGAGACTAGTTGTTGGGGCAAGGAACAGTGACTTTATTCAGAAAGCCAGCAGACTGAGATGATGGTGGACTAGTGACCCAAAGAACCGTCTTACCCTAGTTAGAATTCAGGCTTCTTTTATACTAAAAGGGGAGGGGGCGTGTTTGGTTGTTGCAAACTTGGTGTCGGAATCCTTTGTTCTTGCATCTGTCCAGGTAGGTCAGGTCATGATGCACCCTGTAAACCTCCAATAAGACAGATGCTATTATCTGTTCTGCAATTTTATATCTCTGTGTGAATGGAAAAGTGTTATACCTTTAAAGGTCAGAGCCTTGAGGATGGGCTATCCTGTACATTTCAGGCTATAGACAACATTCTTAACTTGTAGCAAAAGCAATAGAATACAAAGGTTAAAGTAAAAGAAACAGATCCAATATGAAGTCAGATTTGTTCTCCCCTATTACAAGGTTGTGAGTGTGGGTGGGAAATGGGCTGGGCATAATCTATATTTAAGCTAGGTGGTGGCTATGTGGAGTTTCATTATACTGTTGTGTCTTTTTATATATGCTCAAAATTGTCCATAATAAAAAGTAAAAAATATAAAAAAAAGACTACAACATTCCATTATGATCTATCTTAATTTAACTATTGTTTGTAGTAGGGCATTTCAGTTTTTCCCTATTTTAAATAACATTGCTGTTAATATATTTATATTTCAAATAGTTTTCTTATGATTTATATGAGTGGAATTACTAGGTGAAAGAGTATGAACATTTAAAAAAACTTTAGATGCAGGGCTTCCCTGGTGGCTCAGTGGTTAAGAATCCACCTGCCAATGCAGGGGGTACGGATTCGAACCCTGGTCCGGGAAGATCCCACGTGCTGCGGAGCAACTAAGCCTGTGTGCTACAACTACTGAGCCTGCGCTCTAGAGCCCACAAGCCACAACTACTGAGCCCACGTGCCACAACTGCTGAAGCCCATGTGCCTAGAGCCCGTACTCCGCAACAAGAGAAGCCACCACAACGAGAAGCCCGTGCACCACAACGAAGAGTAGCCCCCCACTCGCTGCAGCCAGAGAAAGCCCGCGTGCAGCACCGAAGACCCAATGTAGTCAAAAATAAATAAATAAAATAAATAAATTTTAAAAAATTATACAAAAAATAAAAAACTTTAGATGCATACACAGTGCTAAATTTCTTGATGCAAAACTTTAGAAGAGTTTTATTGGATTTATAATTGTACTCATTGAGCATAGGGGTGATATTGCAAATTTTATTCTAACTTTTTTTGGGGGGGCTATGTTGGGTCTTCGTTGCTGCGCATGGGCTTTCTCTAGTTGCAGTGAGTGGGGGCTACTCTTTGTTGTGGTATGTGGGCTTCTCATTGCAGTGGCTTCTCTTGTTGCGGCGCGTGGGCTCTAGGGTGCGAGGGCTTCAGTTGTTGCAGCACGTGGGCTCAGTAGTTGCGGCATATGAGGCCCTAGAGCATGCGGGCTTCAGTAGTTGTGGTGCGTGGGCTCAGTAGTTGTGGCGCGCAGGCTTGGTAGTTGTGGCTCGTGGGCTCTAGAGCGCAGGCTCAGTAGTTGTGGCACATGCGCTTAGTTGCTCTGCGGCATGTTGGATCTTCCTGGACCAGGGACTGAACCCGTGTCCCCTGCGTTGGCAGGCAGATTCTTAACCACTGCGCCACCAGGGAAGTCCTATTTTAAAATTTTTAGTGAGACAAAGTTTATCATTAAGTGTGTTATAGTAGACTTACATTTTCTAAGTGTTTTTATTCATATTCTTTTTTTGAGTGCTAATAACAATTCGAATAGAACTAGTACTTTGTAGTCTTAGAGAGAGTTTTCATGTCCAATAGATTTTATAATTCTCACAATAGCTCTGCGAACTATGAATTATAGAAAATCAAAACAAAACAGACTTTAAACTTTACAAGTGTAATTATTGGTAGTAATTCCGGTTACCACTAGATGGCCCTCTCAGCATGTACTTTTGAGCAAAAGTAGCAAGTTTATAGACAGTTTGAAGTTCCCCTATAGATCTTATTAAAATACATTTTAATTGGAGTTAAAAATGGTTTATATCAGGTTATATGATAAGCTTTTTTAGAAGTAGTAAAGAAATTCAAGGTGGAATTTATTAGTGGGAGTTTTTTGGTTTTATTCTCAAGAAGAATGGAGTATTAAACTAAATGGCATTCAGTACCATACACACAATATATTTTCAGTAAGTATTTTAAACATTCATTAAAATTTATTGAATTTAATTAGGCTTCTCCATATGCTTGTGGAAAAGTTATTTGCCACACCAGAAAAGCAACCTTTTCTGCTAAGCCTTTAACTGATCTTATGTAAATCCAACGCTTTATCTCTGAGGATTTAATATAGAGGTAACGAACTAAGTAAACTGAGGGCTCGACATGGAACTGTGGTCCCCTTGGTCAATTTAAAAAATTTTTTTTTATTTTTGCGGTACGCGGGCCTCTCACTGTTGTGGCCTCTCCCGTTGCGGAGCACAGGCTCCGGACGCTCATGCTCAGTGGCCATGGCTCACGGGCCTAGCCGCTCCGCGGCATGTGGGATCCTCCCAGACCGGGGCACGAACCCGTGTCTCCTGCATTGGCAGGCGGATTCTCAACCACTGCGCCACCAGGGAAGCCCCCTCTTGGCCAATTTTGTTGTCCTAACTCAGTTGAGTTCCTCTAAGGGTCAGAATTATTCTACTATGATGTGCATGTTCCTGTCCAGTGAGAATCAGGACTGAAATTGCTACATTTTGGTATTTTTGTCATCTTACCTTTCACTAAATTTCTTGACAAGAAAATTAGAACGTCTTTGATTTTGGTCTTACTTGATCTCACATGTATTTTCTTCCATTGATTTTCAATATTATTACATCTGTTGCTCTCTTTTATAATAAATATTTTGTATTGCCCATTTTACTAACTTGAAATGAAAATCATAGTTAATATTATGTATCTGCACAATTTCAAAAAATCATTATGATGCCCTAATTTTAATGTAAAGGAGAAGTAGAAGGAAAGCAATTTATAATAAAATGTGTATTTCAATATGTAAGTACGGGAGCAGACTACACTAGGTGAAACAAGAGGTAGTCAAATGCTTGTGCCTGTACAGAGAATGACTATGAATCACTGTGAATGTGATAGCTGTGAAAGCTGATTATAATATATATTGGTAATTCAGATAACCAAGTGGCATTGGCATTGGTGACATGATTTTCTAAAATGGTGAAAAACTCTTAGTAAAGTTCTGAATAAAACAAAGAGATGCACTGTTGCAGTCTAGAAAATTTGAGGTTCATTAATACTGTGGGAAAATTTGTTTTGTTTACATATTAGTTAAGTTCTAGTCTTAGATATATTCAGTGGGACCTTTGAAAGTCAACAAGACATGTGACAATTCTTTGCCATACTGGATTGTTTCTTGCATTGCTGGACCTCTAGTATCTCTGGCACTTGCTTTTTTTTTTTTTTTAAAGTATAATTTGATTCTAGTCAAAGTTTTACCATGAGTAAAAACCAGTGAAATGAGGAATTTCCAAGTTGCAGAGCTCTTTAATTGCTGGTAAAGTATTCATCCCATCCCTCCTCCCAGTAATCCCTAAAATGCCTCTATATAAATCCAGAGGATCCTCTAGGAGGCAGTGCTGCTACCATTGAGAACCACCAATTTAAAAGTATCTAGCTACATTAATCTACACACCTGTATTGCTCATGGAATTTCAAAACCACAGTAACTTAAGTATCCTAGGTCCTTAAATATGATGTTTTAAATAGTTAAGAAAATTGCAGAATTATGTAAGAAGTTGATTTGTTCAAATGCATCATTGTTTTGTTGCAATTCTTATAAGCAGATCAATATGTTTGCTATTTTAGGTCCCTAGTAGCCTCCATATTCTTTATTTTTTCCACTCTTTCTGTTTAGTAAGTCAGTAGTATATAACTTTCTTTAATGTCAGCGTTTACTTAGTTAACAGTCACACAATTTGTCCCTTAAAAAATACCCATTGTTTAAATTTGGAAGATATTACAGAAACTTTGTGAAATGGAGGCATATTTTCCCATAATCATACCACCCTAACAGCTGTTAATATTTTCAGTATTTTGTTCTGTATATGCATATTTTGACATTCAAAAATAGTTTTGTGTCTTATCTTTTCACTCGACATGGCATAACTTTTTAATATTATTATGTAACTTCAAAAGTATTTTAGATTACTGCATCTTATTCTGTTAGGTTCCACAGTTTAACTATTTTCCTACCTTTAGTTTGTTCACATTATAAAAACATACACACATACGTATTTTTGATCCGTTTCAGTATATTTTCATTTTTCCTTTAGGATAGGTCTTCAGAACTGGGGTCATTTATTAGGTCATTAGGATTAGGCTAATATTTAACAAAAGTTACATTTTTTTATAACTTTTGTTAAATATTGCAAATTGACTTTAAAAATTATTTACTTCACATTTTTTGAGCATCAGTGATACTGAACATATTTACTCTTGTGAATTATTTCTGTTTTCTCTTTTAGAAAGTGTGTGGTCTGCCCTTTGACTATTGATCTGTTGGGTGCTTGGTGTTTTTTTTTTTTTTTCTCTCTTTTCGAATCAAACCTTTTAAATAATATTTCAGTGTTTCTTACATTCATTTTTGTGATATCTTTGATTTTAGTTTGATTATTTTATTTGTATTTTTATGAGATGACAGTTATCTACTTGTACAAGATAGTATGTGATATCGAGGAAAGAACGTGGGATGTGGAGTCAAGAAATCAGGGTTCTGGAAGGAGATATTTATAATACATATTATATCTGATGAAGCACTCATATCCAGAATGTATATAAGAATGCTTACAGGGCTTCCCTGGTGGCACAGTGGTTGAGCGTCCGCCTGCCGATGCAGGGGACACGGGTTCGTGCCCCGGTCTGGGAAGATCCCGCATGCCGCGGAGCGGCTGGGCCCGTGAGCCATGGCCGCTGAGCCTGCGCGTCCGGAGCCTGTGCTCCGCAACGGGAGAGGCCGCAGCAGTGAGAGGCCTGCGTACCGGGAAAAAAAAAAAAAAAAAAAAAGAATGCTTACAAATCATTAAGAAAAAGGCAGACAATCCAATTTGTAAGAATGAGGAAAAGCCCTAAACCACCACTTCATAAAAGATATCCAGATATTTAAACCATCTGGCAGTATGTATGCTGAATGAATGCAGATTGATTTTATATTGCTGTGTAAGACATATTTAAAAATGTGTATTTGGGGGAAAGACTTACTTCATTGTAAAACCAGGTTAATATTAAATTTCGGTCATCCAGACTATAGAACACTGTCTTTGTTAGTATGGCCAGTTTAGATTTTACTGTATTTCTGTAGAAGAGAGATCAGTTTTTTTTTTAACTTATTCTGCCTTTAGTAGGACATTATTGTTTCAGATTCTTTGCCTATTGAATATGCTATTAATTTATATCCAGCTGGTACATATTCCCTAGGAAAAATCCTTCATTAAAGAACAGTAATCTCTTGATTTTAGTGCTTTTAGTGGGATTAAGGAATATTTGGGGTTCCAGTGACTCCACCAACGTATGAATGAGAGAATGGGAGGAAAAAGGAAAGGAAATCAGACATTCAAGGGTGAAAATGTTGTGAATGTCACAAAAAGGCATAAAAGACCCCCCACATAAAACCCACAAGTGCATGTGGTTATTCTTCTTATTCTTCACCATAGGATATATTATGAATTATTTCTATTCTTACAAAGAGAACAACTATAAAAAATTCTTTCCTGTCTGATGTCAAATGCCTGTTTTGGACATGTACATCTCACCTTATCATTGTGTGAGCTCCCAGTATTAACATCTGCCCCTGGTCACTCTTTTTATGTTTGGTTATTTCTGTGTTATGAAATCTACTAAAAAATACAATAATTTAAGCACAAACTTGTGTTCTTTTGGGGACATATTTTTTATTCAACCTTTAATCAACCCTTTTAGATTTCCTAACACCTCTAATTATGTGATGCATTCTGTTCCTTTCTGGTATAATAACCTCTCCAAGCTCTCTCAACATTCTTGTCACACACATACTCCTTTCCCCTCTTCCTTGAGTAATTCCTGTTCATACCAGATTGGGATATACTAATCACCTGACATTCCTCTTTTATCATTTATTTCCCCTCAACTCAAAGAGTATTCACTTTTTGAGACAAATTCATACCCCAGGCACATTTTTTCTTGTGTAAATTTCAGGGGTTCCATATCTTCCCATCCCCACAACCTTCAAATTCTACCTGTTTGCCTTTCCTCCAGATACATATAATATCATTGAATAGTCTTTCTGGATTTGGGAACTTTCTTCTTCTAGAAATGTCATCTTTTGAATTTGAGCATTTCTGATACTTTCAAATCTTTCTTCCCCTATGTACTCCTGACATGATCTTTCCCTAACACATATTTCAATATTTCTTATTTAAGATGACACAAACACACATACACACACACGCACACACATACACACACACACACACCCATCCTAGGCTGTGACATTTTCAGATATCTTGTATTCAGGATTCAGGATGTGGGGCATACTTACTTTATAGGTTCTTAATGAGACACATACTCCATTGATAATACTGTTAGACTCTCTTTTCACTATTATCATTGAATGTGAATTGTGCCCTTTCTTTTTTTAAAATAAATTAATTTTATTTATTTATTTGGCTGCAATGGATCTTCATTGCGGTGCATGGGCTTCTCATTGCAGTGGCTTCTCTTGTTGTGGAGCACGGGCTCTCGGCGCGCAGGCTTCAATAGTTGTAGCACGCAGGCTCAGTAGTTGTGGCTTGCGGGCTCTAGAGCGCAGGCTCAGTAGTTGTGGTGCATGGGCTTAGTTGCTCTGGGGCACGTGGGGTCTTCCTGGACCAGGGCTCGAACCCATGTCCCCTGCATTGGCAGGTGGATTCTTAACCACTGCACCACCAGGGAAGCCCTGAATTGTGCCTTTTTCTGGAAGAACTTATATGCACATTGCCTGTACGAGGGTTGAAAATACTTATTTTCAAATTCTGAGCACATTCACTGTTGCTAAAAAAAAGTTATGGTAGATTTATTTTAAATTTTGTACCACTTAAAGAGGATAATATATTTACCTTATTTCTATTTACATTTGTGAGAAAACTTTATTGCTGCAACTCCTCCAGTGAAAACAGTTTGTTGCTAGTTTTAAATTTTAGACAAGCTTTCTTTGCCACTTACCTCTTCTATTTTTTACCAGCTATGTTCGGAGAATTCAAATTAATTTTATTATCCTAGCTAAAAATTTGGTAAGAAAGAAAAATCTGTTCCCAAAATTCAAATAAAAATTGCTCTTGTGTGATCTGTAGTTTCAGAGGAACTATATCACAACCTTTTGAAGGTCTAATTGAGAACTGACTTATTAGTAAAGATAGAAGGGAAAAAAGTTATGTCATAATGTATAAATAGAGATGTTAAATTCATCTTTGTTTTGTTTAGATGTCCCTGGTAGATTTGGGAAAGAAGCTTTTAGAAGCGGCTCGAGCAGGTCAAGATGATGAAGTTCGTATTTTGATGGCTAATGGAGCTCCTTTTACTACAGACTGGGTAAAGAATGATTTTAATGTTGTGGGGTTTTTTGTTTTTTGTTTTCTCCTCCTCCTCCCCCTCCTCCTCCTTCTCCCCCTCGTCTTCCTCCTCCTCCTCCTCCTTCTTCTCCTTCTTCTTCTTCCTCTCATTTTTGAGTTTTTCCAGTTAAAAGTTTAGTCAGTATTGTGTTTATAAGTGGTGAAAATTTAATATTTTTGCAAATTTGTTTGCAGTTTTAGAATTATAGCTTGCTTTTAAAGAGAATGGTTCATATAATTTTTTTAATATTAGACAACCTTATCCAAATATTCTGTGCACACATGGGTTTTTTTTTTGTTTTTTTTTGTGGTATGCGGGCCTCCCTCTGCTGCGGCCTCTCCCGTTGCGCAGCACAGGCTCCGGACGCGCAGGCTCAGCGGCCATGGCTCACGGGCCCAGCCGCTCCGCGGCATGTGGGATCCTCCCAGACCGGGGCGCGAACC
>NC_041224.1:88618797-88652104 GCF_002837175.3 Physeter macrocephalus
TCGGGACGCGCAGGCTCAGCGGCCATGGCTCACGGGCCCAGCCGCTCCGCGGCATGTGGGATCCTCCCAGACCGGGGCGCGAACCCGGTTCCCCTGCGTCGGCAGGCGGACGCGCAACCACTGCGCCACCAGGGAAGCCCCCACACATGGGTTTTTCTTTAAATTACAGAGTTCAGTAATGTAGGATGAATGTAAAATGTAGCTGCTTGGGATTTAATTTAAAGGCCTTATAAATAGCACAGGTAGAATTTATAATTCAGAAAAAACAAATTTGGTGTTAATGTTATAATTGATTCTAAAAAAGGAAAAATGTTTGCATTTCAATTGATACTTGTAAAAGTATTGCAAACATCACCCAGAAGGAAGAAAGGAATGGGAAGGAGTTCTTAGTAATTACAGAAGGCAATTGTGAAGAAGACAGAAACCATAACTCTATTTTATTCTGCAGGTAAATCAAAAGGGATATTCTTGGGAATATGGAGGGTTAGGAATCTGGATTAAGTCTCCCACTGGTAACAACTAAAAATTCCAGAGTTTTGATTTTGTTGTTTTTAGCTTACTTGTTCCATGTTCTTTTTAACTTTTCATTCAAAACAATTTTTTTTATTATGGAAAATTTCAAACATAAATCAGCCCCTGTATACCCTTCAAAAATTATCAAATCAAATGAATCTTATTTCCTCTATAACCCTATTTACTTTCTTTGTTTTTGTTTGTTTGTTTGTTTTTTCCTGTATGCGGGCCTCTCACTGTTTTGGGCTCTCCCCTTGCGGAGCACAGGCTCCGGACGCGTAGGCTCAGCGGCCGTGGCTCACAGGCCCAGCTGATCCGCGGCATGTGGGATCTTCCCGGACTGGGGCACGAACCCGTGTTCCCTGCACCGGCAGGCGGATTCTCAACCACTGCGCCACCAGGGAAGCCCCAACTTTCTTTGTTTAGTATTATTTTAAAGTAAATTTCAGGAACCATTTTGTTTCATCCATAGATTTCAGCACCTTTCTTTAAAAGATAAAGATTTTTTGACTGAGTATATTTAAAAAAAAAATCTTAAGGGCACTGATGAGTTAGAAAGAAAGTAAGGGATTATCAACCTGGAAAACTAAGCAAGGCCATAACCCAGAGAAATTTCACCCTTAGAATATTTGCTAACTCAGTAAATTTGCCAGTTGGTTTTCTACCTCCCCGGCATAGGTTACTTAAGATAAAGACCTGAGACTGCTCATAGAGGGAAGTCTCCTAGAGATCCTTTCCCCATAATACTGGAATCCTAAAGAGATGTACCTTCGTTGTAAGGGTAAACCAGAAATACCCGCTCCCTCCTCCTACCTGATCCTGCCCCTGCCCCTGCCCCTGCCCCTGTTGTTAGGGTGCTGTAAGGCAAATGAACTGGCTTGAACTAAGGTACCAAATGGAGAGAGGAAAAATTTTGTTGATGAGAATTTGGAGTCAAAAGCCATCCTTTGCACACATTTGTGGCCTTAACTCAGAAATACTTATGTATTCTGCAAAACTCTGAACTGAAGAATGAATTTAAAATTATCTTTGGGCTAGAGGTTACCCTTGGTTCCTGACACAAACAAATGAATATCCTTTTTGGAGGAACCTGCCTTCATCCCAGGCTTCATATCCACAAATGAAATTCCAAGGAAAATGAACAGTCAAAAATAACTGAACACTGGGACTTCCCTGGCAGTCCAGTGGTTAAGACTCCGTGCCTCCACTGCAGGGGGTGTGGGTTTGATCTGTGGTGGGGTAATTAAGATCTCGCATGCTGCATGGTGTGGCCAAATGAAAAAAAAAAAAACAACAAAAACTGAACACACAAGGACACAAGGCAGCTTGGACAATAACCCACTGGAACAACTGACAACATAAGCAGACCTACAAGGACTTTAGATAAGATTTTAATAGCAGATTAGGAATAGCTGAAGAGAAAATTAGTAAACTGAAAAACAAACAAAAAAATCATTCCGAATGCAGTGCAGAGAAAAACAAAAAAATATAAAAGATGTCAGGAGTCATGAAGGCTAGTGTATGAGAAAGTCTAACATATATCTAATCATAAATCCACAAGGAGAGTGAAAATAGGGATGAAATAATTTTAAAAGATAATGGTTTAGCTTTTCCAAGACTGATGAAAGATGGCAGCTCACAGATTCAAGTAGCCCAGAAAATCTCCAGCAGGATCAATAAAAATAATCTATATCTAGATACATCATAGTGATCCTGTAGTACATCAAGACAAAAAGAGCCTTCAAAATACCCATGAGATATCACCTCACACCTGTCAGAATGGCTATCATCAAAAAGTCTACAAATAAATGTTGGCAAGGATATGGAGAAAAGGGAATCCTCATGCACTGTTTGTGGGAATGTAAATTGGTGCAGCCACTATGGAAAACAGTGTGGAGGTTCCACAAAGAACTAAAAATAGAACTACCATATGATCTAGCAATTCCACTCCAGGGTATATATCTGGAAAAAATGAAAACTAATTCGAAGAGATATGTGCACCCCAATGTTCATAGCAGTACTGTTTACAATAGTCAAGATATGAAAGCAACCCCAGTGTCCATCAACAGGCAAATGGATAAAGAAGATGTGGTATGTATATGTACAGTGGACTATTACTCAGCCATAAAAAAGAATGAAATTCTGCCATTTGCAACAATGTGGATGGATCTGGAGAGTATTATGCCTAATGAAGTAAGTCAGAGAAAGACAAATACTGTATGATACCACTTATTTGTGGAATCTAAAAAATAAACAAATGTGTATAGCAAAACAGAAACTGGACTCACAGATACAGAAAACAAACTAGTGGTTACTAGTGGGGAGAGTAAAGTGGGGAAGGATGAAATAGGTTATAGGATTAAGAGATAAAAACTACTATTTATAAAATAGATATGCAATAAAGATATATTGTACAGCACAGGGAATTGTAGCCATTATTTTGTGATGACTTTTAATGGAGTATAATCTATAAAAATACTGAATCACTATGCTGTACACCTGAAACTAATATAATATTGTAAATCAGTTATACTTCAATTTAAAAAAATCTATAAACCCTGAAAAAAAAAAGACAAAAAAATCTTAAGAAGGATTAGTGTCCATAATACATAGGGATTCCCATGACAGTGTTGAAAAACAAGACAAAGAAGATAGGGCAAATTACCTGATATGGTACTTTACTAAAAAGAATGTTTGAATGACCAATAAACATGAAAAGATGCTCAGCTACATTAATGATAGGGCAAATGCAAAGTAAAATCATGAAATACTATTGCTTATCCATCAGATAAGCAAAAACTAAACAAAAATGTCTTGCTGTACCAACCGTTGGTGAGGAGATGCATAAATTGATAGAAACATTTTGGAGGACAGTTTGGCAGTACCTAGTAGATTTGAATGTGTACATACCCTCTGGCATAGCTATTGAACTTCTAAGAATATTTCCAAGGGAAGTTCTTGTTCATGTACTTGAGACATGTATAAGACTGTTTTTAGTAGCAGCATTATTCATGATAAAAAACTGGAAACCTTAATGCTCAACAGTGGATTGGTTAAATTGATTATGGCTTATTCTTTGGTAGAAAATCATAGAGCAGAGAAAATTAGTGAACTATACTTACATTCATCAACATGGGTGAATCTTATGATATTAAGCCAAAGAAGACAAGTCTCAGAGAAATACATGCAATGTGATTCTACTTAAATAAAGTTCAGAGCAGGCAAAACCAAAGTATATTATTTAGGGTTACATAGTAATTTTAAAAAAAGCAAAGTAAAGCAATGTTTATTACAAAATTCAGACTAGTAATTACCTCAGGGGTTGAGGGAAGGGTTTATTAGGGAGTGGCATGTGGGAAGATTCTAAATTGCTGGTAATGTTTTGTTTCTAGACTGTGATGGTATTTACCTTATTTTCCTCCTTCAAACTACATATATGTACGTATATATATATTTTGTATCATCAACCAAAAAGGTAAGGTCTCGAGAAGAAAAAATTACAAAAGAAACCATTATATCACACTGAGCAGAACTCATGGTTGCTAAATAGGCTATGGAGATATTTCATTAAATATTAGAATTTAAGAGTACAGAAAGGGCCAGTTTTAGAAAAATACGAGAGCATGGAGAAAGAAAGGATTGTTTAAAAATCTTCTTTAATCTGCTGGAATGACCTTCCCTTAAAAATACAAGGCTTTTAATAGTAATAAAATAATTATTCCCAGGGTAAATGATTTCCATTTTTACCATATATTGAGAGCACATACCTAGCTTTGTATTGATTCTTACTTGTGTGACTTCAGGCAAATTAGTAACCTCTTTGTGCCTTATTTGTTTTCTTAAAATTTTTATTAGAGTATAGTTGATTTACATTGTTGTGTTAGTTTCAGGTGAACAGCAAAGTTAATCAGTTATCCATATATCCACTCTTTTTTTTTTTTTTAAGATTCTTTTCCTATATAAGCCATTACAGAATATTGAGTAGAGTTCCCTATGCTATACAGCAGGTTCTTATTAGTTATCTGTCTTATATATGGTAGTGTGTATATGTCAATCCCAATCTCCCAATTTATCCCCCCTCTTATCCCCTGGTAATGCCTTAGTTTCTTTTACTGCAATAGTACCTGTGTTTTGAGGAGATTAAATGAGACAGTAGGTGTAAAGGTCTTAGAATAGTGCTTGCTATGGAAAGTGGTTAAATAAAAACCTTAGTTTGCTGTTATTACAGCAGTGGTCTTAGCAAATTGCATGTTCTAGTGAACTATCTTGGTTCTTTAGAACATGAGTGCCTTGGTAATCAGAGAGTTGTAGGGACTTTTTGTGCTTCTAAATGCATGTGATATAATGTAATTCTAATTTTCACCTATTAAAAATTATACCTCCGATAAGGCTCTTCTTCACATTTTAGTATGTACGTCTGTATATTTTGAATGTAGCATGACTAGGCCACGTGGAACCAATTTCAGGAGAACTGGGCTCTCTTTTGGTTCTTTTTTTTTTTTTTAATTTTTATTGGAGTTTAGTTGATTTACAATGTTGTGTTAGTTTCTGCTGTATGTTTTGGTTCCGTCTTAACTCACCTTTGGCAAGTGCACCTCACATCAGATTTTTTCCTTGAAAAATGACTATATGAACTCCTTTAAAAAGATCACTGAGGTGCTTTAATTAATTTATTTTTATGTCCTAGAAACAGTTTAATGTAAAAATGTACACTGTTACATTTATTTGATGTGAATTTCATAGATGAAAAGTTTTGTGTGAATGGTGTGAGGAAAACTTTCTAATGCTCAAAATTTTCTCAGACCCTAATTATGTCTAATTCCTGATGAAATTAATTTTGTTTAGACTATCTGATAACAAAATAAAGAAAGCAAGTTTGAATTAAATGAAATATTGTCATTTCTTCCTCACTGAGAAATGAATGGGAATTCTTGAAGGCCCCTATGAAGAGACTGTGATCAGCAAAAATTATTCCTTTTCAGTTTTGAGTACTGTGTAAACATTTGATATAAAGAGAATCTGTTTGCTCTGTAAACAGAATATATAAAGTAGAAGATAGAAATAGAAGTGTATTTAAAAATGACTATAGATGTGGATTTTGTTTCTTGTGGTATAGCTGGGAACTTCTCCACTTCATCTGGCAGCACAATACGGACATTATTCCACCACAGAAGTACTACTCCGAGCTGGCGTAAGTAGGGATGCCAGAACCAAAGTGGACCGAACGCCGCTGCATATGGCAGCTTCTGAGGGCCATGCCAGCATAGTGGAGGTTTTGCTTAAGGTATGTGTTCTCTTTTTGCACTTTGCTTTTGAAAGTAAGACCCCAAAGGCTATAAAACCATAGTGTTTTATAAGAGGGAGAAGGGAACTAGTTTTGTTACTGACAGGGTTCTTGGGCTCCTTAATCAATAGAAATTGATAAGAGGCCAGACAAGTAATTCAGGCAAGGCTTTATTAGGACTTGTGCTGTAGCACCAGGGAGCGAAAACAAGTAACAGATTCCCTTGCTCGCTTCCTGACGGGGGAGGAGCTGGTCCCTTAAATGTGGTGAGGGTAGGGGCCAGTCCAGGGGTCACATGGGAGAGGTGGCTTGGGTGGTCTGCCCACCCCCTTAGTGGTGCTGTATGCAGTACCCTGCTTTTACTCCCAACACCTCAGAAGTGGCAGTTGGGTTTTGGGTCTTTTTGTATCTTATTGTTCATAATTTGCCCCAACTGCACATGCACGCAGTTATTTTTAGTCCCTTATGTTAGTTTCTTTGTATTCTATTGCTGGAGGAGATGTTTGTCTAGGTGCAAGCACTGCAGCAAAGGGTCCCAGGTCCCAGCCTGTCTCAGTTTTATTGAATGTCTACTTTTTTCCCCCATGTTATCTCATTTTTTGTGTGTAAGCACTCATTTGAGTGAAAATTATCTTAAAGTGTTATTTTGTGGGGGGAAAAACTTCCTCATTGCATTTTTAGTTAAGTCAGACAATTGATTTCTTAGATCTTGGTCTTTGCTGTGGTGAGGGACTACAGCTTTGTCTTACTCAACACATTTAAAATGCACATGGAAGGGAATGTTCGGCTTGAATAATTAACAAACAAATAATACAGGTAGGGCTTTTTCTTTAATCATCTAAATGCCAAAGAGAAAATTCTGAAACAGAGAGTGATAGATTTAGATTTCTTAATTCTTTTGATTCTGGCCTCTAGATCAACTTATCCAAAAAACTACAATGTAAGCCACAAGTACAAATCACATGTAATTTTAGATTTTCTATTAGCTACATTAAAAAAGTGAAAACAAAATAATTTTAATATTATATTTTATTTAACTCAGTATATATAAAATATTATAATTTCAACATGAAATCAATTTAAAAGTTATTGAGATGTTTTACATCCTCTTTTTGGTGTGAGGTCTTTGAATTCCAGTGTGTATTTACATGCACAGCATATCTGTATTCGGCTACACGTGTCTAGTGACGACCATAATGGATAGTGTATCTCTTGATAGCTCCCTGTTAATTCATTATATAGCACTGGTTTTGAAAGCAACGGATATTTTTGTGTAAATAAGGAGCTGGAGGGTTTTGGAGGAATGTTCATAGTTTTCCTTCACACCTTATGCATTCTAGCCCTTCATACATATGGCTGGATGACTGAAAAAATAATTGCTATACTCCTAAGAAATTAGAAGGAATGCAATTAGGAAAGCCAACATGATAGGAAACTGATTACGTGACAGATGTGTGGTGATTCCTGGAACGTGTAGATTATTCAACACACAAAAATAAAGAGTTGCTCATATTAGTAGCAAAT
This sequence comes from Physeter macrocephalus, assembly GCF_002837175.3. Classification (NCBI taxonomy): domain Eukaryota; kingdom Metazoa; phylum Chordata; class Mammalia; order Artiodactyla; family Physeteridae; genus Physeter; species Physeter macrocephalus. Next base: position 88,626,119 of record NC_041224.1, read on the forward strand.
TCTTGGTTTAAAGCACAGTGGCTAGTATTTTCATATCAGGACTTCTTTATATTTCGTATTTTAGAAATTTCTTATTTTGAAATATTTGTATAGCATGGTGCTGATGTCAATGCAAAGGACATGTTGAAGATGACAGCTCTACATTGGGCCACAGAACACAATCATCAAGAGGTGGTGGAACTCTTAATCAAATATGGTGCTGATGTACACACACAAAGTAAATTTTGTAAAACTGCGTTTGATATTTCAATAGACAATGGAAATGAAGATTTAGCAGAGATACTACAGGTAACTTTTGGCTTTTAATTTAAGAAAATAAAAGGATCTCTGTCATATGGATGATTTGAACTATTTAGCTTGTAGTTTTTCATTTTGGACTTATTTTGGACAGTCCTATTCCTTTTTCACTTCCTCTTTGTTCATTGCTGTTCATTTTCCTAATTGTAAGACCACAGTCTTTGCATGTAACATTAGAAGATTAGATAAAGTGATTACTTTCAGTGTTTGTAAGGTTCTGAATTCCCTTCTATACATTTTAGTCTATTAATTATTTTGTTGCATGTTTGGATACCTTATGGTTTTTCAAGTCTGTTATACCTCCACTAACATTTTTTTTAGCAACCATAATCATGTCCCCTCAGTGGGTGATGTAGTCTTCATCATTCTGATTGGTTTCTTTTATTTTTCACCATCCTCAAAAAAATCTGTTTATGAACATAGTTATTTATGGTTTTTGGTCAAGTTTTCCTACTAACCAACATTACTTCTCTTTTCTTTAGCTAGACAACATTGATGTAAATTTTCTTCTTTATTTATAGCCTCTTCTTGCCTATCTTGTTCTCCTTCCCAGTAGAACTCTTCTCTAAGACTATCTGAGTCTGTTGAACTTCATCTAGTTACTTAAAAGATGTTATGTGTTATGTTAAATTTTGCTGTGCTTCTTCCAATTCTTTTACTCCCAAGAGTGTAGTTTGGAGCCTAGGGTTGAGGATGGAGGACAATTAACTGGGAAGGATGTGCTTTATATAGGTAGTGTTATATATTGCTGAATATAGTAGAGAACATAATTTGATTTAAGTATTTAATTTCTGTAGCCGCAGGGCAGCAGAATATCTTTTAATTGTGTTCTATTTATATATAGAACACAGATTTTTTTTTTTGGCCCCACCGCGTGGCTTGCGGGATCTTAGTTGCCTGACCCGGGATTGAACCTATGCCCTTGGCAGTGAAAGCGCAGAGTCCTAACCACTGGACCAGCAGGGAATTCACTCAACTGAGTTCTATAAAATCCTTTCAGATACCTACTTCTCACATGGGATTTTGCTGCTTTACCTAATAGGGGAACTCAGGATATAAATGCATATCTATGATTTACCACTATACTTTCAGTAGACCATAAACAAAGATTTCCATTTGTATTATATGATTCTTAGATTGCAGGATGTTACATTGAAAGTCTGTCCTATATGTTCTGGTTATAATTCTGAAAACACTGTGGTAATTTGTCCCCTAGATTGCTATGCAGAACCAAATCAACACAAACCCAGAGAGTCCCGACACTGTGACGATACATGCTGCAACACCACAGTTTATCATTGGACCTGGAGGGGTGGTGAACCTAACAGGTCTGGTATCTTCAGAAAATTCATCCAAGGCAACAGGTATTGAGATGCCTATAGGATAGCTGTTGGGATTTTATGCTTTAGTAGGTATTCATCCTTTTAAGGAAGGACTGTTGGAGAATGAGGGTAAGATTATATCAGCCACCTTGGTTTTCTTTGTTATAATTGGCAAAAAAAAATTTATGAGGCAAAATAATCTAAAGAAAGGTGATATTGCAAAATGTACTGCAATATTACCTTTCAAAAGCTAATGCTATCCAAGCTTGTTTTTCACAAAACTAATATTATCTAAGCTTCATTTAAGAGTTGAATAAAGTAAAACAGATTATCAGAAAAATTCACTAGATTAAATTCCTTAAAAATTCAAACATGTTTTCTCCTTTCTCGTAGATGAAACAGGTGTATCTGCTGTTCAATTTGGAAACTCCTCTACATCAGTATTAGCTACATTAGCTGCCTTAGCTGAAGCATCTGCTCCATTGTCCAATTCTTCAGAAACTCCAGGTTAGAAAAACAAGTCAAATGTGTACATCGAAAGTTGGAGATTCAAATATTTGCACAGGCCAGCAAGGAAATTTAAAAGACTAAAGGGGGCAGGGTTGAGGTTATGGCCATTTGAGGAGAGTGGGGCAGGGCAAGGGTGCATCTCCTACTCAGCTCTAACTAATTATAGTAAAATGCTCAGTCAGTGTTGCCAGACTCTGTTTTTTTCAAGGGAAGGTGAAAATCTGGATTTTAAAAGAATATTAAATCTTGGCAATTATTTTAAATTACATTAAAATTAAAATTAATTAAAATTAAAAACAAACTTGTGTGGTTCACAGAAAACATGTCTGTGTACCCCATTTGGCTTTGTTTTACTAGTCTGACTTTTTGTATAAATAAATTAGCTAAATATATATGAACCGGCTGTCTTTTTCATAACTTTTAATTTTTGGCAGCTCTATTAGAATGACATAAAATCTTAATGACTGACAAAACTAGGAAATAGCATACCAACAACCACCATTAAAGTATAACTTGAGGTTAAATGATTACAAACAGTATTAATAGCTGGTTTGATAAGGTTTACTTTTATACTTAACCAAAATAATTCTTGCTGTAATTATGTAAGTAAAATATTTTTTTAATTAGGGAATTTAAAAAACTCCACAAAATTATTTTTCTTACTGCAGTTTAAGCCATTTTATTTGGACCAATGCTTATGAAAGTAAAGAATAATTTGTTGTCATTCATTATTTAATTTTTTTTCAAAATGTGACTGATAATAATAATAACAACAACAGTTAACTGCATGTTTACTGTGTGTGCTATGCACTGTGGCTGATATTTTACATGTCTCATTTAATCCTCACCAAAAAGATCGAAGGTAGATATTACTGGATTTGACTCTTCATGGTGATGATTGGATGATGTATTTTTTAGTGGTGGGAGGGGGGTGGTTACTTATTTCTCTCCTTTATCTCTCTCTCTCTCTCTCTCTCTCTCTCTCTCTCTCTCTCTCTCTCCCTCTCCCTCTCCCTCTCCCTCTCCCTCTCCCTCTCCCCCTCTCTCCCTCCTTCCCTCCTTCCCTCTCCCCCCCTCCCTCCCCCCATGCCCCTCAACTAGTAATAGTAAACATTTATTCATTCTCCAGCTTCTTTAGCATTGTAATCAATGTTTGAATCTAAACCTTTATATTTGGGAGTCTTAAGATTTTTCTGAATCACTTTTGGCCATTAGCAGCTACGTGTATCATCCTATTGACATGCTGCTTTTATGACCTATGCCTGGATCTCTTCAGCACCTTTGTAATTGCATAAGTATATCGAAGAAAATTAATTTCGTTGGTGGATTTCTATTTGATCAAACTTGTAAAATTTTTGCCTTTTTAAAGTACATATCTCTGAAAATTAATCTTTTCTTCAAAGTCAGCTCGAAGTTTTGACATTTAGATGTTTGACTCCACAAATTGGTCATACCAACTTCTCTAACTTCTACCTTTGAAAATGTTATGTGTGGTCTAGTCTGAGAGAATTGGTAATTTTAGTTGACTTTTATTGCATGTGACTTACAGTCTTCTGTGAGCACAATAATTTTTTCATTTCAATACTGCATCATAGTGAAATCTTTCTGAAGGTATTTTAAGAGCTTGAATTAAGTTAAAATTCAGATGAGTACATTGCCACCAGTATAAACAACTCAGCTGAGGTGTGTAATCACATAAAGAAATATCTTCTCGCAGGTCAGTTTGCACATGCTCAGTCAAGTTATTTATTTCTCTGCCTCTTGGCTGTCCAGTTTCTTTTAACATCATTTGTCAGACTCATCCTGATTTAGAAATGTTTATATGTTTTTTCAAGGACATCTCAGCATCTGGGAAATAAAGTAGTACTCCCATTTTATATATGATGAAATTGAGGTTTGCAGAGGTTAAATAATTTTGTCCAAAGTAGCATGCTATTAAGTGGTGAAAGGAAGTTTGTGCTCAAGGTCTGACTGATTCCCAAGTTGTGTGTCTGTGACCACTAAATATACTGTTTATTCTATGCAGTTTCTTCAGGTGATCAGTGGACGAGTCTCTTCTAGAATGTTTATAATTTGGTTTGTGATAGGAATAAATATTTGTGTAATCATCACTTTGTCTTATATGAAACAAAAGCATCACTATTCCTAGTTTTACTTCTGAGGTGTATCTTTTGGAGCAGTCTTTTGAAATAAATGTTCTCCTGTTTGCCCTTTTTAAATGATTGAAAAACAAAATATAAGAACCATCAGTACACTAATTGGTACTGCTCTTATTCTTTTCTTTTACTGGCTAAGTGTACAGTAAACACATCTTCTGATAATAAATAACCAGTGTAGCCACAAATGGACTGCATTTGAAATGGTAGCTAGCTGGCTGACATGGTCCTATATATAGAGGGGAGGTACTTATGATAGTCTAGGATACCATGCTGTTTCATTTGAACTATGGCTTTAAATAGTTCTTTCATGTTTACATTAGGACTGTCTTTGACATATAAAACAAATCTTAATGTTAGTCCAATGGGAACATCATAAAGGAAATCCGTCTAGTATAATGCTTTCATTGTGAAACCAAATGATACCTCTGTCTTGACGTTACAAGCAAATATAACTTCAGATTGTCAATGTTTGATGATTGAATTGCTTCCTTACTAGCATTTTTTATGTAAATATTTCCAGTTTTATTCTTTTCTCATAAACCTTTATTTTTCCAAGCATTTAACTTGTTTGATTAAATTTTTAATCTCCATGCATAATTTTCATGATTCTTTGTCTGTTTGATAGAAGTACAAAAAAATTTTTGATAAATCTCAGTATACACTGAAGAGTTTGTTGCTAATGTTCATTTTTATTAAATTGGTTTTTTGGGAGTTTTAATTTCAGTTCCTGAGCCCACAGGCCTATGCTAATGTGCATAATTATATTAAATAATCATTAAGTCTATCTAGGTCCAGGCCAGGCCAGAAAAACATGATGAAACACTTGATGTAAGTCATAAATTTAACTTGGCATAATGAATTATAGAAAAATAATGATTAATATGTATAGGGTTCTTGCTATAAGCTTGTTATTATGCTAAGTGCTTTACGTGTATTATCTCATCTCGCAATAGTCATCTGAATTAAGATACTATCATTGACCATTGACTGAGGTTTAGTTTTCAGCTCTGAGGTTTCAGAAATATTTTATTAATATATCCTGGGTTAATATAAGGGACTACTCACACTCAGCAAACTCATAAGAAAGTGATACATAAATCAAAATACTAAGTTATTTATTTTTAATTTCTTTTTAAGGGAGGATACAACTGTCTTTTGATTCATGAAAGTACCTTACTCATTTTGGAAACAAATCAGTGAAAAAATTTACAGCCTTTAAAAGTATGCAGACACAGTTTTCAAGATACTTGTTTAAAACATCCTTCATAATTTTGGAGTGGAATAATTCAGGAGAAGTATCGGGCAGCTCTAACATTAATATAATAATTGTCCTCTTTTACATTATTATTATTATTTTTTAACATCTTTATTGGAATATAATTGCTTTACAGTGGTGTGTTAGTGTCTGCTTTATAACAGAGTGAATCAGCTATATGTATACATATATCCCCATATCTCCTCCCTCTTGTGTCTCCCTCCCACCCTCCCTATCCCCTACCCCTCTAGGTGGTCACAAAGCACTGAGCTGATCTCCTGTGCTATGTGACTGCTTCCCACTAGCTATCTATTTTACATTTGGTAGTGTATATAAGTCCATGCCACTCTTTCACTTTGTCCCAGTTTACCCTTCCCCCTCCCCGTGTCCTCAAGTCCATTGTCTACGTCTGCATCTTTATTCCTGTCCTGCCCCTAGGTTCTTCAAACAAACTAGTAGAATTTTTGCTTGGAAATAGTTGGAAATTATCTTGTTAATTTATGTACCCAATGATTAGAAGGCTGTGTTACTTTAAATATTCTGTGATTCAAGTTTTCTACTAATTTGAACTCCTCTCAATTAGTTTGAATTAATATGATAATATCAACAAGAGCAGCATTCTTAAATTTTGTGTGAATCAGAATCACCTTCTCAACAATCATTTGCCCCAGTTCTACCCCAGTGGATTCTGATTCAGTAAGTTTAGGGTGGGGCCCTGACATCCATATTTTTAACATGCTCTCAAAAGTGATCCTATGGCACACCAAAATTTAAGAATTTGACCCAAATTTTAAAAGTTCTGTTTCTTACTACTAATAGATTGCATAGTAAATATCTAAAGATTGTGAGTGTACTACAGCAAAGATTTGCTTGAATAATATATATTTCTTATTTATTTCATTTTTATGTGTAATTTAATATTTATTCAACTGTTTATGGGGTGCATAGGTGAATCTCTACTAAGGAAAAAGATGTGGGAGAGAGGAATGGCTTTCTTAATAGCTTTAATAGTTGAGTATATCTGTATGCCTGCTATTTAATCTTTTTAAGGACTGAGTAATTAAGGAGCAGGCTTCAGGTAATTAGGATATAATTAAAACAAAAATGTGATTATCAAGACCACATTTCTCAAATTGAGATGAGAAGAATGTTATCATGCTGAGAACTTTAAATATAAAACAGTAATTATTCACTGCCCACAGTCTGTAGATCCAGTAGGGCTTACGTATCTCTAACTTAATGTGCCTCTTTAAGTTTTCCCTTATTTATACATACTGTTATCTAACACACTGATTTCTGTTCACATTAGAAACAATTTTTAGATTATGGCAACTCCTATGAAATTTTATCTCTAACAGGTGCTGATTGGTAAGCTTTGATAAAATTTTGATTTAAAGAAAATATTACTGACCTCTTTATAAAACACGTATATACTGTTTCAGGGAAGTAAATGTGGTTATCTGTTTGAACTAAGGGAATGTATTTCTTTTTCATCTTTTAAATTACCTCTAAGTTAAGAAAGTATCTACCATATTTGCTGGAAGTTCCCTTCATTATGCTTCATAATTTTAGGAATTATATTTTTCTTTTGGCTGATATTTCACCTTCTAATACCAAATGAGTCTAATTTGTAGTCTAGTTTCGGTTCATTTTTTTTCTCTTTGGTATTTGGGTTCTTTTGCTTTATTTGGTTTGTCACAGTAGTTGCCTGGCCAGGTAGGAGATTTAACATCAGAAAATAATGTACAAGTTCTATATGTTTAGACACAATTGAACATTTCACTTGACTGGGAAGATGAGATTTAACATCAGAAAATATTGTACAAGTTCTATATGTTCAGACACAATAGAACATTTCAATTGACTGGGAAGATGTGCAGAGGTTCCATTAAAATATACTTTGTTATTTTTTTCTTATGCTCGTTTCACTAATTTTGGAAAAAGCAATCATCTTCCTGAAACGTACATAGTTGAAGTGTTCTCATAGTATATTTTCCTGTGCATGAAACTAAAGGGATTAAACATTGTGACTGCTGATTTCTTTATTTTTGGCCAGCCTATACACTTTAAGGTACCTGAGCATGTATTCTACACTAAGTTTTATGCCTGCTATGTGCAGAAAACAAAATTTTGAGCTACCCATGAGTGACTGCTTCCCTATGCTATTTTTCTGTATTTGTTTCTGAGCCATCAGAACTTACAAATGGCTACAGATACTATACATCAGGGAGGTTTTGTTTCCTTTCAAGGTTTTAAGCTTGGAGCTTAGATGTCTCTACTTCAGAAGTAGAATGACTAGGCAGCTCTTTTGGAGCCAGCTTGTAGCTACTATTTTTCCAAAAAAATTGTTAACACATTTGAAACTTAGTATTCCAATCTAGGAATGGAGGAGGGAAACTGAAGTCAGGGAGAAGGTGAGGGAAGAGTTATAGTTAGTAGGAACATAAAATCTTGTTAGAGAAATGAGAAATAAACAGGTGAAAAGTTAGAATAGGTTAAAATGTTTTAAAATTGTTCTATAAGAGATTTATAAAAAAATTATACAGTTACTATAGTTCTTCAGAGGACAAAAATTACTTTTAGCTGGAGTTGGGGCATGGGGCTAGGGGAGTGGGGTGAGGTTGAGTTGTACCCTAAAGAATGAATGGGATTTAAGGATTTAGATAGATAAGAACTCATTTCAAGTTATTCCATTTTGGAAGGTATTCCAAAATGAAGATACAAAAAAGTAAATGTTTTCTTTTGGGGATTGCAGCTGCCTTTTTCCTCATAAGAAAACCATGACTTTGTAGTACACTATTAATAAACAGAGGCAATCTTGTTATCCTATTTTTCTACCAAAGCTTACACACCAGTCTGTTACAGGTGTTTCCTATTTGGAAAATCAAAATTCCAGGAAGCTCTCACCCTTACTCTCTCTTCTTGCTTAAAGAACAAAATAAAAATGTACAAATAATAAAAATTCATGGAGGGATATATCGTGCTTATGTTAAAGGAATAACTCAAAACTGTTCTTGAGCTAAATTTTCCATATATTGGTTTACAAATAGCTGTTCATTTACAATTAGAAAAATATTATTTATTCATTCTTTGAACAGATTTTTGTTGAATATCTCATATGTTCTGGTAAACAATCATATACAGTCCCAACCTTTGTGGAACACGTAGTTTTTCAGTAGAAAGAGATATTAAAGTTATTCACTCAGATAAATACTTGTGATTCGTGGTATATATAAAGAATACAGGATTTTGACCAAGTTGGTGAGTCTTTCTAGAGGAAGAGACATTTAAACTAAAGACTAAGTAGGAATCAGTGGAGCAAAGCTTGGGGGAAGAACATTTTAGGAAGGAGGACACGTGTGAAGCTTTTGAGGCAGGAAAGCTTGTCCTTTCAGAGGACTCAGAGACCAGCGTGGCTGAGCTCAGCAAGTGGGAGAGTAACTCACGGTAATTGAAGGTAAGATTATATAGGACTTTTAAAATGATTACTTTGGTGGGCTCTGGAAGGGAGTTTAGTTAGGAGTCTAATGCAGTCATCTGGGGAAGAAATGATGGTAGCGTGGATTAGGATTTGGCAAAGAGATGATAAGAAGTGAATAGATTTGAGAGTTATTTGGATGTAGAATCAGAAGTTAAAATTGGTTGGATGTAGGCCTTACATCTGCAGTGTAGTTTAGTCCTTATGAAACTCTCATAAAACAATATTTTATGGCTCTAGCCTGCAGTCTTATATTGATTTTACATTGCTTAGCCTTATTCTTTCTTGCAGCCCAGCTATATAATCCCATTAAATGGACATCTGTGACTACCCTTCTTTCTGTCTTTAGAGCAACTTCAGCTAATTGTTAATAAGGTGGTTTTTTCCAAAGGTATAATGCATCTGGTGGCTGTTTCCCTCCTTTCTCCTAATAGTGAAATTTGAGTCAGGTGCCCTTTGCATGTTGTTTTTCATGTTGTTTTTTTTTGTCTGTTCCTAAAGTAGATCAATAAAAGTGAATTGGCTTTCAGGTATACGTTACTGGGCTTCATAAGACTGTTTTGTTTTTGCCTTTTTTTTTTTTAATTTCAGGTTCAATTGCAGGCAGTCCTACTTTTGAAATGTTATTTTTTTCTTCAGTAAGCATAGTTTCTATTTTATTGAAATATTTATATGCATATAGAATTTTCAATCTTATAGTAACATCTCAAAGACAGTTTTTTCCTTGTCTTAGTTGACTTTTATGGCATTAAAATTCAAAAGTCATGTTGAACAAGAGGTCTCAAACATTTTCAGAGATGCTGTAGATTATCTAGGCTCTCTTTGTATATTAAAACTTGACTTTTAAATTAGACCAATGAATATTTATTAGTTATTTTTTTATCCGGGGGTTTTATATTTGGATATATCTCTATGTATATTTTTTTAAATAACATTCTTTTTAAAGTTTTTAGGCTTTCTGTTTTATTCTTACATGTTTCAACATTTCACTGCTGGGTTGTTTTTAGGATTACTGAGGGGGTTCTTTGTTTTCTTACATAATTGGTTTCCTTATAATTTTTTCTTAAATTCCTTACCATAGCACTACTTGAAAAGAAAACTTTTTAGATGAAAGGCAAGAACTCTCTTATCTTAATGACAGTCATTGCAAATAGTGCAAAGATGAAAGTTCTTGAGTTGTGCCTTGATTATATGTGATCTCAAAAATTTCTTACATATGATTATGTTTTTAAAAATATTTGCTACTTATAGTTAACATTCAACCATAGTGAACATTTTTTTATATGGATATTTTTTTAAAAGATCAAAGCAATAGTTAATGTCTTTGAAAACCTCAGTAGTTGTTCTATTGAATACATTACTGTTTTATGCCCTACATTTCATTTTATAATTATCTTCCTGAAATTTTCTTAAGTGCTTGGTGATAAAGCCTAATTATGGTTTAAGACAAACAAAAATGAGAGAACTCAAAACATAAAGGTTTTTGCATTTTGAATATCATCTGTGGTTTGTATTGTGACCCTTGATTACCCAAATAACACAGTAACAGGGTTGCAGCCAGGCCTGTTACCATGAGTTCATCCTTGAAAACTAGGGTCCCAGTACTTATCTTGACTTTTATTAAAAAAGGAGTTTGTTTAATTAGGTCATCTCTGTATTTAGTAAATCCCTTGGTCGTTGATATCCATGACATTCTGCTGGAATTTGGTAACAACTTAGTGTGTTTCAGAGTAACTGTGTATCTGAAGGGTAGCGTGACTTCAGGAGAGAATGATTTTATTTCATTACACTTTTGGTAAAGTGTTGCCTCAAATAACACATTTCAAAAAACCATATTATTTAGAAATAGTTTTTTTGGTCATTTCTTTTTTCAGAATTAGTTACATTAAAACGTTTTTTAGTGTTGATAGTTTTTAAAACCCATAGAAAAATTGGAGAATGAACTTTATACTTTGCACCTGTATTTCACCACCTGTTAACATCTTGCCACACCTGCATGTTCACACACACACAAACACAGACACATGCTTTTATTTTGCCAAATTATCTGAAAGTAGGCTACAGACATCATGACACTTCATCCTTAAATTCTTCAGCATGTATCTACCAAGAACAGGGACAGCTTCCTACATATTCACAGTTCTATTATGTTTCTTAAAAACATCAACATTAATTTAGTAATATTATCTGGCATATGGTCCATATTCAAGTTTCCTCAATTATCCCCAAAATGTCCTTTATAACTATTTGTTTGTTTTCACCCAGGACCCAGTCAAAGTTCACACACTGTATTCGATTATTATGTCTCTTTAGTCTCCCCCAATCTAGGACAGTCCTACTGCCTCACTTGTTCTTTATGACACTGAAACCTTTGTAGAGTTTAAGCCAGTTGTCTGCAGGATCACTCACATCTGGATTCATTTGTTTCTTAATAATTAGATTCAGGTCAAACATTTCCAGTAAGAACACAGGGATATTTTGTAATCTCCTATTGCATCACATCAGGAGTCACTTTAATTGCTGTGTAGTATTCCAGTGTATGAATCTACCACAGTTTATTTATTCATTCTACTTTTGACAGATATCTGATTTGTTTCAAGTTTTTGACTATTATGAGTAAAGCTGCTATGTGTAGTCTTTTGGGATCAGTAGTTGGACATAGGATTGCTTGTGGGAAAGGATTTTGGCAATTTCTTTACCTAGGCAAGACCTGGAGTGCTGTGTTCAGCTGCCAGAATCCTCTCTGAACCTTTCATGAAACATTGAGAACATAGTTTTGAATTTTATTTATATAAATGTTAATATATTTTTTCATAGCCTACAGTACCAGATCTATTTTCCACTTATCATGAAGGCAACCCTTGATCACACAATCCAAAAAGGGAATACTGTTTATTCTCTCTACTTGAAGAATACAAATTTCCATGTTTTGTTGGATAGAAAATGTATATCAACTCATATATGTAAATTTGAATGGAGTGTAACCACATACAGTATTTTCTTTTTTGGATTGTGGAATCTTATTAAGCTGGCATAACCTTTGTCATATCTGTGACCTTAGGAGAGCTTCTAAATTTCGTACCTCATAGAACTAAATGAAGATAGTTTATTTAAACATGTGCATGCATAGATAGTTGGAACTCACTTCTTGTAAATCGTGGGACTTGTAGTCAACTGTTTACATAGGTATCTACAACACCACTGGAGACTGAATTTAAAAACCATGTAAAAGCTTTTCTGTATAAGAAAGAAGTAAGGACAGCAAAGGTAGCAGAGCAAAAATAAACTTCTGTTCATACTTTTATATATGTTCATTGATTTTTACATATATATATTTTTTTCCAGTAGTGGCTACGGAGGAAGTAGTTACTGCAGAATCTGTGGATGGTGCAATTCAGCAAGTAGTTAGTTCAGGGGGTCAGCAAGTCATCACAATAGTTACAGATGGAATTCAGCTTGGAAATTTGCACTCCATTCCAACCAGCGGAATAGGTCAGCCCATCATTGTGACCATGCCAGATGGACAACAAGGTTGGTAGAAGGCATTTACATAAAGTTTGTATTTATTCTTAATCCTCAGGAAATTGTGACATGTTTTTCAAAGCATTTATTTTTGCCTTAAATTTTGTTTTTGTAACCTTTTGCAGCAGACTTAATTGCCTAGTTTTATTTGCTTAGGCTACTGTTAAAATTAGCTTGCTTTCTCTGAGTGTATACTAGGTAGAAAGAGGAATTGGCCCCAGAGTATTCTGGTTGGAAAATGAGCTTAAATAAATAATTCAAAATCAGTATTGGACAATACTTTCCTAGGCCATTTAATACAATTCAGATATCATACGGGCTTTTAAAAACACCATGTGAAAAAAAGCTACTTAAAAAGAAGTTGGACTTAGGAGTTATGGTAGGAACATAGTGACAACTTTTAGCAGCTTTGTTGATAATTGTCCCAATTTTTTCCTTTTGAGTAATAAGAGAGTAGTAATAAGATAGATGAAACATAAGCCCCAGTTTCATGTTTAGTGAAACTAAAAGACTGAGAAAACCACAAAATTCCATATTTTAAGTGCTTGCCAAAGAACATCTTAAGATCTAAGCCAGGGCAGTAGAACCCTCAGGGAAACCCCCAGTCGTGCATCAAGAAAAGGGGTTGAGCTCAGAAATCAGCAATAAATATACACTTCCAGTAAGACAGGGCACAATCTGAGTAGGAAGTGCTGCAAGTAGGATTAAGATAGACTAGAGCATGAAAGCTGGAAGAAGCAGAAAGAGAAGGTGCAGAAAATTCCTATCTGAACAAGCATCACCCTGTACCCAGTACTCCGTACCCCCCCGCACCACCAAAAAAAAGTATGTGCACACATAACCTTTTAGAAAACGACTAGGATTGCAGATACCAAGCCTCTTCATGGCCTGTGAAGGAATTAGGGAAGGGAAGGGCTGGAGGTAGAAGTTCTCCTAAACCAGGTTTGGTTTAGAGTGATAGTGTAGGTATGGCCCTGCAGAGAGACCAGGTCTCAAGGAACGATTTTGTTGCCATAGCAGTGGAGGAGGAAACCCTTGACCTGTGGAGCCTGGGAGGCTCTTCTCACCACTATGCAGAAATCTCCTGCTGGTGGTCCAAGATTTGGATCAAGCCCAGGTACTTTCACAAAGCTTTAAAGAACTAATTCTAATGATGTAGAAAAGAAAAAACTTTCAAAGTATTTGTTTTAAGCAGATATAACATTGTTTCCAAAACCTGACATTATGCACACAGTCTAATCTCATTGATGAACAAATGGAAAGAAACTCATGTTTTTGGATAGGATGACTCACTATTATAAAGCTCTCAATTCTTCCTGAGTTAATTTATAAATGTAATGTGATAGGAAAAAAAGACTGTATTAGTTTGCTAGGGCTGCCATAGCAAACTACCACAGACTGGGTGACTTAACAGAAGTTTATCTTCTCACAGTGCTGGAAGGTGGAAGTCCAAGATCAAGGTGTTGGCAGGTTTGGTTTCTTCTGAGGCCTTTCTCCTTGGCTTGCAAATGGCCGCCTTCTTGCTGTGTGTCCTGATATAGTCATCCCTCAGTCTGTGTGTGTTGTCTGCGACCTAACCTCTTATAAGGACACCAGTCATATTGGATTAGGACCCACTTAAATGACCTAATTTTGGACTTCTCTTGTGGCGCAGTGGTTAAGAATCTGCCTGCCAGTGCAAGGGACATGGGTTCGACCCCTGGTCGGGGAAGATTCCACATGCCACGGAGCGACTAAGCCCATGCACCAAAACTACTGAGCCTGTGCTCTAGAGCCCACGAGCCACAACTACCAAAGCCTGCGTGCCTAGAGCCCATGCTCCGCAGCAAGAGAAGCCACCGCAATGAGAAGCCTGTGCACTGCAACGAAGAGTTGCCCCCACTCTCCACAGCTAGAGAAAGTCTGTGCACAGCAACGAAGACCCAACACAGCCAAAAATAAAACCAAAATCTCATTTTACCTTTTTAACCTTTTTAAAAGCCCTATCTCCAAATACATTTTGAGGTACTGGGGGTTAGGACCTACAACATTTGAATTTTGAGGGGGACACAATTCAAGCCATAACAAAGACCAATAGATCTTTTTCTGGAATTAGCCAAACAGATTCTGAAGTTTATTTTGATGGAGGAGGAGGAGGGAAGAAGAATAAGGATAACTGGAAAAGAAGAGCAATGAGAGGACCCTACTGAATATTAAAATAAACTTTTAAAGCTTTCATAATTTAAAAATTATAACTGGCAAATGAATGAATAGACTATGTAGATAGTCCAGTGAAACAGATATAATTCTCAGTTCTTGAGTGAATTTATAAGTGTAATGTAATATGGTATGAGTTAAAAGAAATACTTTAATTATCAATATTTCTAATGTTTTTAATTACATTGGACTAAATAAATAATAGTTTTACTATTTTTTCATTTGTTTACATTTATAAATGACAGTAGGAGAGTTTTTAATGTTTTGACAACATTAAAGACTGTAGGACAGTTGTAATTTTTCCCATTGATGATTAAGATTGTTTTGCATAGTTTTAGCTTGCACGGTCATGTTTATGTTCCCGCAGTGGTATGCAAAGCAAGGAGAGCCTCTCACTCTCTGTATATTTACATTTATGTAAAGAGATACTAAAAATTGGGACAGTCTAACAACCCAGTGGAAAAACAAGCAAAGATTATAAACAGACATTGTTCATAATGGTGTATCCTCACAGTGGAATATAATGCAGCTAAATGAAAGAAAGCTCTCTTTGTCTTGGTGAAAGATACCCTAGATATATGGAGTGAAAAAAGCAGACACAGAACGATGTATCTATCTTATGTATGTTTGAATGTATGTTTTGTATGTATGCTACCTTTTGTGTAAGAGAGAGAAAAAGGAGAATGTATATTCATGTTTGTTTTTACATAAATGAACACAAGAACAATGTATAAGCAACCAGTAAAAGTATCTGTTTTAGCAAGGGTCAAGTCAGACCTCTCAAAATATGCTTGTTAAGTATTATTTTGATTTTGAGCCAATGAATGTATTATCTATGAAATTAAAAAAAATAAGTAGGTACCTTAAACAATAAGTAGTTTTCAGTAAATAGACAAGAAGTTGAAGACAAGTATGGACATTTCTCATAAAAAGCAAATCAGTGTTTTGAAATTATTGTTTTGGGAATATATTTATTTGATATGAGTTGCATCAACAATCTCAAGACTAGTTTTAATTCTTCTAAACCTATCTGTAAATGAAGTAATGTGTACATTTTTTCATTTTAGTATTAACAGTACCAGCAACAGACATTGCTGAAGAAACTGTTATAAGTGAAGAACCACCAGCCAAGAGACAATGTATTGAAATAATTGAAAACCGGGTGGAGTCTGCAGAAATAGAAGTAAGGAGTCTTTTACCCGGTGTGTTTTGCTGCAGTCATCCAAAATAAATTCCATTTGCTTTTCTTTCTTTTTTTTGTCTTTTATATTTATTACTGACAGTATTGTTTTGATATAGAATGAGTACTTTTTTGTCTAATTTTTTTGCCTTATCCATATAGCAAGCCTTCAATAAATAAATATTGAATGAATGAATGAATGAGTAAAGAATTTGTTTGTAACAAAGTCTGTCATCATGGTAACATTGGAATGTCTTTTGTTCTTGTACTGCATCCTTTATTTTCTATTAAATTTACATACATCATTCTCCGAAGTCACTAAAGGGAATGTCACTATATATTGACTAAAAACATTTTTTTCTTTCAAAAGTGAAAGGCGAATGCCTATTTGGGCTGGAAGATCCTCTTAAAGAATGTTGAAGTTTGTCAACTGAGTTATTTTGTAAAAAGCTATACGTAACTGCTTAGTTCCCTATTAAGTCCCTTAAGGAAATTAAATTTAGACTAACTGTTGATAGGATTCACCTTCTGTTCCCTCTGCCAAACTAGTTTGTAATTGTAACCAAACCATAGTTATTACCTCACAGATTTTTTTCTCACATGACTGTAAATAGTTGTTTTCCAAAGTTGATATTAACTTAATATCAAATGAAAATAAGATCATTCTTGAATAACTTTGAAAGAGCAACTGCAGTGTAAAGAATTGGACTTGAAATTAAATGAGTTGGATTGAATCCCACCTCTTGCCCCTCCCTATTAGCTTTGAGGCAAGTTATCTTACCTTTCTGAGTTCCTGTTTTATTTTCTCCCAAATTGGAATTTAAGATAACAATATCTGTATTTTGGGGTTTTTATGAGAGTTGAAAAAGTCAGCATACTCATTATATACACATTCATAATATCTAATATGTGTGAATAGTAAATGTTGGTGAATATTTAGGAATTCTTTGTTATCATAAAAAAGAGAGGATTTTAAAAAATGCCACCTAAAGGCAACATAATTCTGACTGAGGACAATTAGAAAATATCCTTGCCCAAATTCGTTTACATGTGAGACTGGTACATCTTTGGCCACAATCTCAAAGGACATATTATTGAGTTAAGAAGAATTTGATTCATGGTTTAACCAGAGTGTTTGATAAAATTGTGACTTTAATTATTGAGGGTGAGTTGTTTCATTTCTTCAAAATTTAAAGTGATATTCAGTACACTGAAGTTTTTATAAACTAACCATTTATTTCATTGAATGGTATCAGTATACTTATTATTTAAAAATCTTTAATGTCTTTTACTGATAAATCAGTTGATCTTTTTTTCTGGCATATAAGGTGAGAAAGATTTTGTCATGTACTTTGCTTTAACTATTTAATAAAACATTTTTAAATTACCTGAATTTTTATTGAACATAAACTGACTCAATTCAACATTTCTTTTCATTGAAGTATAGTGGATTTATGTCAATTCAACATTTTCAAAATAATGAATGTGCAGGCTGTACCTTTATTTACCTAACAACCAGTGAGAATTGCTGTTTTCATCAAAGATCAACCTAATTCCACTCTTAACAGTCTTTCAGAGACCAAGGAGAATAATCACAAATAACAAGAAAGTATGAATTGAGGTATATAAATTAACTAGAACCAAGGAGATTAGAACTTCAGGGAGATGGAATTTTAGCTTGATATAAAGAACTTCACGGTTAGCTTTAGCTTAATTTTAGTAATTAGAGCTTTCTGGTAATGGAAGTCTTATTCTCCATCACTGGAAATGTTCTAGCCAAAGTTGCACGATGTTAGAACTATTACAGAGAGACTTTGAAGCATATAATGAGTAGAGATGGTAGAGGTGGGCGATACAGAATGAAGAGAGACCGCCAATGTTTTCTAAAACCAGGTAATCATTTCCTTATAGTACATAAGTAGTTCTTTTGATTTTATTTTCTGAGGTGACCAATAGAGTTATCTTGGGGGTATACTTTTATATTCCTTTCTAAGTGATTGCTTAGCCATTAACCCAAAAAGTTTCTCTAAAGCAGTGCTTCTCAACTGGAGCAATTTTGACCCCAGGGGACATTTGGCAATGTCTGGATACATTTCGGGTTGTCACAATGAGGGACATGCCACTGACATTTAGTGGATAGAGGCTGGGGATGCTGCTAAACCCTATACACATCCTACAATGTGTGTTTTGCTGCTCAGTTCTGCAGTTGTAGTAGGAAAGCAGCCATGGGCAATTTGGAAATAAGCGGGTATGGCTGTATTTCAGTAAAACTTTATAAAAGCAGGATCATACACCCTGCCTAGTTTCTCTCTTTTTAAAAAAAACATTTAATGGTCAAGAATATGAGTCTGGAAGCAGATTTAGGTTTGAATGATCATTTTCTGAGTGTGATTGGTGAAGTTATTTAGCCTTTCAAGGCTTGGCTTCCCCATCAGTAAAAAGGGGAAAATAATAGCACTTACATTATCAGAGTGTTGTAAGGTTTAAATGAGAATGCATGTGAAGGACTAGTACAGTGGTGAGCATATAGTAAATGCTCAGTAACTGTTAGTTGTATTATTATTATCCTCTAAAATTTATATTGCGGTATGGTAGAAGGTAAATCACTTTAATGATTTTTTTTGCTTTATAATAGCTAAAGTAAAATAAATTTGAATATTAGAAAATTACATATAAAACTGTTAAAAGATAATTGCTAATAGCTGAAGCAGAATTCAAGAATCTTGTTTGGAATTAAAAAAGCAAACTCGAAGTCTTTCTTTGTTCTATTATTCTTTTGCCTAATATAATCATAATATATTGCTTGGGCTTGGAGTTGAAGTGTAAGATATCTTCCTTACTGCTTTCATCTTCTGAAATAATTGTGAATCTCTTGCTGTTTCTAAATGTGAATAAATAGGTAATACTAGAAGATACCTTAGAGTTAATCTTTTCTAATATTTCCAACCAAATCAGGGCAAGTTTTTATCCATATGCAAAACTTTGGCTGCCAAAGGATCTTATTTCTTAGTACATGTAAAAGTGTCAAACACTTATGCGTGGCTGTGAGTGCTCCTGCCAGAGGTAGGGGTCTAGCTCCCACCCTTCCACTGGTGCCCAAAGTCCTGCATAGTTCACTGCCAGGGACTGGTGTCAGTTGCTTACATGAGGCTGGCATCTTGCCTGAAGTAAGGAGAAAAGGGTAGCAGGGTAGGGCTTAGGCATTTCTTCTACTTGTACATTGTGTGTAATTGGCAGATTTGGAGACCACTTGTATAATCAATCACTCTCACATTGGTGGACCCATGGGAAAAATAAATGTTAGCTCTAGCTTCATTCCCAGTGTGGGGAAGGTAGTGGGATCACAGGAAGACAGGAGTATTATCCGTGTTCCTCCTTGTGGACCATGTGAATAGTGGAGGGTAGGGAATCTTTTGGTGTTCACAATGGACAAGGGTCTAGGAGGCAGTGGAAGAGACCACAGCGTCCTCTTTCCCAGCAAGCTGCTTACCCCTCGCCTTTACCTTCAGTTCTCTGTTTTAAGTGTCTTGTCCAGTGTGAACCTGGCCTCTTTTTGTCATTAGTAGTCCTACCCTCAGCCCCCACCCCAAGCAGAAGGCCTGGGCTTCTGTAATGAGGTTGAGCTTGGACCTGGGCAAGTTGAGTTTTTGTCCATGTGCTTACTAGAGGTATGGGAAAGGAATCTTTGAAGTGTTTTCCCTTAGGCAACCGTATAGGGGCAGAGTGAGGAGAGGAGAAAGAATACCACTTACATTGGACCAGATTTGTGTTTTTCCTCTCAATTTATTTAGGAATTTAATACATAGATTTTACAGCATATAATATAATGAATCACAGTAGAGAAATTCGTATTTTATTGGTTTGTAAAATGGTATAATTTAGGAAGCACTAATCTAGACCAGCACTCTTCATTTTAAAGATGAGGAATCTTGTTTGCTATCATAGGGAAAGATAGTTTTATTTATTATTTTTTAAATAAAAATTTATTTATTTATTTATTTTTGGGTGCGTTGAGTCTTCGTTGCTGCGTGCGGGCTTTCTCTAGTTGCGGTGAGCAGGGGCTACTCGTTGCGGTGTGCAGGCGTCCCATTGCGGTGGCTTCTCTTGTTGTGGAGTGCAGGCTCTAGGCGCGCGGGCTTCAGTAGTTGTGGCACAAGGGCTCAGTAGTTGTGGGTCGTGGGCTCTAGAGAGCAGGCTCGGTAGTTGTGATGCATGGGCTTAGTTGCTCCACGGCATGTGGGATCTTCCTGGACCAGGGCTCGAACCCATGTCCCCTGCATTGGCAGGCGGATTCTTAACCACTGTGCCACCACGGAAGTCCCGGGAAAGATAGTTTTAAAAGCAGTAATATTAGAACCTCATAACCCTGACTCCTTATTGTGTTACCATGAGAAAGCTACATTGTCTCTGAGCATCATTTTCCTCATCTGTAAAATGGGCATAATGTCTATCTTAGAGACGTGTTCTTGGAAATCACCTTGTTTATATATATAATGGGTGCTCAATAAATATTAATTTTTTAATAATTAGTAGCTTTTTAACATCACAGATAAAGGTGTGAAGAGGTATGGTAGTATATTTCCCTGTTAAAGTTCTTCACTAGTTTTTGTAGTATGTATAAAAGTACAGGTACCCAATTTGGGCTCATTATGTTAGTCTTATTTCTAATTAGAAAATAATTTCCTTGAGGTCAGAAACTAATCTGTATCTCGTAGTGTGGAGCTCGAAATTAGGGCTTTAATTATAAGGGAATTGGTGAAAAAGGCAAGATGTCTCAGAAATACCAATACGTGGCTATTTTTAGCTACTACAGATTTTTTTATTTGAAAGATGCATGCTTGTATGTGTTATTGTATTTGTGCAACAATTGAAAAAAAACTTTTTTTTTAAATTAGGAGAGAGAAGCTCTTCAGAAACAGCTGGATGAAGCTAATCGAGAAGCACAAAAATATCGACAGCAACTTCTAAAGAAAGAACAGGAAGCAGAGGCCTACAGACAGAAATTAGAAGCTATGACTCGTCTTCAGACTAATAAAGAAGCCGTTTAATTGAAATGAACATATAGTTTGAGTTTACTTTTGGTCAAGAAAGAATACAGTCTTGAACTGTACCCAGTAAGGTGCAGTCATGGGAAGACAGGATAATAAAAGAGACTGCAGCTTGATAATTGGACTTAAGCCATGAGCTCTGAATTCTTGTAACATAAAACTTTACTTTAGAAGTTGTGAAATGTATTTAAAACTGAATTCTGTAAATAGTTTTTTTTTTTTACAGTTCCAAATGAGTTGATAAAGATTGTTGAAGAGATCCCAAAACACAATAAGCCACTGTTTTTTGTGAATTCTTTTTGATTTTAGTACAAACCTTAATTTCTCAGAAACAGAACAGTTTTAAGGGTGATCGTTGTTGATTAGACCAAATGTTGTGTAATAATTATGTGGTGGACTGATGCTGGAATTACTCCTGTAGGTATAAACTTCTATATGAAGAGAAGATTTCTCCCAGGAAATCTTGTACAGCTTTAAGTTGTCTCAGATTCTCTGAAAACATTTTTTAGAAAGCAAATTTTTATATTTGTTCAATTTCAGCTATACCCAAGTAGATTTACATGTATATGAAGCAAATATTTTTAAAACTTTCTGTTTGTACATATTCTGCATGTTTTATAATTTCAAAATGCATCACTTGCATAGGTATTTTTCCCACAAAGATGATGAAAGTTACTAGGAAAGAAAGAAACCCTTTTATTCTATAGGTCATTGAAACTAAGTAAGCTAGCAGCTTGTTTTAATGGAACGACAATGTTCTTGGAAGGAGCAGCTTACAAGATACCTTGAATTTGCAAACTGCAAAATCTATGCTTTTTTGAAAATTTCATAGTGGGGACGTGAAACTATTCTGTGCCTTCCATCATGATTTCCACATGAAAGCACTTTAAGGCACTGGATTTTAAGATAATGTTTTCAGAAAACTCAAAGCATATGGGTTTCTGAAATATTTCATGGACTCATTTCCCCCCCCAGGAAATTTTTCTTATGGAAAAAAATTGCTTTTGTATGTAGAACAGGAACTTTTTGTACTACAGTGATGCTATAGATATGTCTAACATAACTTTTACTTTCCCTGTGAAAGCTGTATGTCTGTGCTGTGACTGGCTCTCATCACAATATTGTTCAATTCCACAATGTATGGACGTTAAACTCTGACATAGTGTTCCTTCTTTTTTGTAAACATAACTTCAAGTCCTTTTTCTTGTTTTATTTTTTAATGTTTTATTGCTTTATGAAAATGTTTAACCCTAAGACCCTTCTAGATTACCTATACTGTATAAAGAAGCAATTACCCTTAAAACTGTACTCTGCCCTACTTTTCTATTTTACAATTAAATATCTTTTCCACATATGTTCAGTGTAGACTTATATTTTGACCACATTTTATTCACACATTAAAAAGTTTGTTCTGTGTATTACGGCCATATTCCATGTTTGAAAATATTATAAATTCTTCACACTGTGTCTTAAAAGTATCTAAAACTGGGTTTTACAAATGCCAAGTCATATTTTCAGTTGCGTGAAGCTGCTTTTCTGTGTCTCTTTTTTAGTACGTTAGTGCATTTATGGATTTGTTATGTTAGGAAAGGTACCCTAAGGTATGCAGTGTCAGAGTGGAGCAGGGGCAGCGTGTTCACCCCACTGTATAGTTTTGCTTCCAAGACCAGATTGGCCCTGAAGATCCTTGAGAAAGTGTTGGAAACTAGATGGGAGAAAATAATTGATACTTAAGAGGAATAAGTGTATGATAGTATCAGGTAGACATTGAAATGTCTTTGGGGAAAGTCCACCTTTTTCAGAGTCTGTTATGTTGGACTTGTTTAATTCCTTAATCTACACCTGATTCACTGTACTATGAAATCAGAACTTAAACAAGAATTTATAACTAAAAAAAGCATTTGCTTTTTCTTTTTAGCTTCCGTTTTGAGGTGGGCTGGGAAAGCTTTGCATTCTACTTATTCTCAATGGTGTTATGGGCAGAAGATTAAAAGAACTGACAGAATAAAATAATAATAAAAGTTTTCAGAAATCCACACTTAATGTGTTTCCAGTACATAATGATGGATTCATAGTTAAAGGTCATCAGGTTGCCATATTGATGGCTAATTATTTCCACTTATGTGTGAACAAACACCTTTATTTTTTTTAGAAAACAGTCCATTCTTTCCTTTATTTCAATATTTGTGTGGTAAACAAAAGCATAGGGGTATTAATTTTTGTATTCAGTTAAGGATGTTTTTGTTTGTATATTCATGAAGGGAATGAGATATTGATTTTAAATGAACAAACACCTTCTTGAGCAGCCCTTCTCAACCAGGGTTCTGCGAGAGAATCAAGCTCTAATACCCTAAATGTTAGGGCCTAATGAATTAATTCCTTGTAATGAATTAGTTTCTGTTCTGTGCATCTGGAATAGTACTGGTTTTGTACTCTCTAGGCACTGAGTTCATTAGTTGTCTTGATTGCCTAGTTACTTGTTTAAGATTTTAAAACTTCACTGTGTACAGTCGCTAGAACTCGGGGGTTACAAATTCTAGGTTGGGTCTGTGATGATTTCAGAAAGCCTCATCTGACGACTGGTATCTGCAGAGACTCTGCTTCTCAACTAATTTTCATTTATTGTTACTTTATTTATGTCTCAGTTACTTCCCCAAAGGGCTTGTGTTGTCATTTATTTTTACTGGCTTTTAGAAGTTGTTTGTTTTTTGTTTTTTTTTTGCGGTACGCGGGCCTCTCACTGCTGTGGCCTCTCCCGTTGCGGAGCCAGGTTCCGGACGCCCAGGTACAGCGGCCATGGTGCACGGGCCCAGCCGCTCCGCGGCATGTGGGATCCTCCTGGACCGGGGCACGAACCCGTGTCCCCTGCATCGGCAGGCGGACTCCCAACCACTGCGCCACCAGGGAAGCCTAGAAGTTATTTTTTTATGTCAATATTTCCTGATATCAACAGCAGGTAGTTTTTCTTTTACTCTACCACCGGATTCCTTTATTTGTTTATGATGGTGGAGGGTTGGGAGTTGGAGAGCTTTCTTCTGTGACATTCAAAATAACAAGAGAGAAGGAAATAAATGTGAAATGTATAATTTGGACTATACTTGTTTTTAACAAAAAGGTCTGTATACAAAATGTTTATCCAAAACATTGCTAATGAAAATCTATGCCAGTATGTTTCTTCATCATGGTCATTTATGATACTATTTATTGAAAATCAGAAGAAACCCTTGCCCATAACAGGAACTGATGAGTTGATAGACATATTCATGGATGCTTTATGCTGATATGACTAATTTTTTTATTACTCTGTACAAAGTTTCTTCCAGATGAAATCTGTAAAGTTTCTTTGTGTCTTAATACCTGGAAGATCTTGAGAGCTGACAAAATGTATCAAGAAGAAGACCCTTTTCAGATAAAATCACAAAACAATTGTAGGAACCTTTATATCCATATGGATGGGTTCCCAAGGCATTAGGACTCAGGCTTATATAGCAAATAGAAAAAAAAAAAATTCTATTCACCTAGCTTCTATTGAGTAAATATCTCCTTCCATCATGTCAGATCAACTTAGGAATGAACTAACTAATATATTTGTTATTTTATTAAGTCATATTTACTGTACTTGGATTTCATTATAGATAACTAGTCTCTTGTAGTTTTGAATGATGTTTGCTATTTGCTTTCTCTATGTTAGGTGAGAACATCTCAATGCACATGGACTCAGTTTGACGTAAGCTCTTTGAATTCATTCTCAGATTACTTTGTGTAATTTATGATGGAAAATACGCTTCTGGTTCCAAGCCAAAATTTTGATGTCATTATTTTTGTGACTTATTAAAAGTATTTTCCAAATATATAGATAGTCTTATAGATTTTTACATCATTTTGATACCCTGAGATCCTTTAAAAATATTTCACATTAATGATAATCAAGTAGTGAATATAATTTAGATATAGTTCTTGGGGCTCTTCATTTCTAGATAAGTATTGTAATTCCCCCCAAAACTACTGTTTTCTTCCTGGAAAAATTTTGACCTGATCTCTGTGATTCTATCCACTGTGCTTTATTAATTGCTTACTCAAATTTTCATTTGAACAGTTTAGATCTCATGTGCATGGCTGATATGTAATGTTTTCTACATATATAAATATATGCAATTACAGTCTTACTATTAATTACATGGATTATAATTTTGAATTTTATGAATTATTTTAATGTCTCCTTGGTTTTTCTGTAAGAAAATATTTTTCTTGCATGCCAGATAAAAGTCAGTAAAGCATTCATTTTTTGTATTACTATTTTTCATAATTATCCTTTGCTTGCCATCCTTATAACTCAAGAATTATTTAAAGTTTAAATTGCATTTGCACTTTTTGCTATAGAAAAATAACATACATTAAGAAAGCTTACACTTAAATGAATCTGTAGTCTCTTTTTATAAAAAATTCTCAGTCTGCCAGAGAACTGACTCTACTTCCAAACATTTCTGCCAAGTATAATAGACTCTCAGCATCAAACACTGAAGCATATTAAGAATGTTTACTACTTTTGTTAGATACAATTTAAGACTCAGTTGTTTTAATGAAAACTTCAAAACATATAGAAGGGCATAGAGAATAATTTAACAAACATCCATGTACCTACTACTTAAATTTAATAAATTTTTTAACATCTTTATTGGAGTATAATTGCTGTACAATGGTGTGTTAGTTTCTGCTTTATAACAAAGTGAAGCTATACATATACACATATCCCCGTATCCCGTCCGTCTTGCATCTCCCTCCCACCCTCCCTATCCCACCCCTCTAGGTGGTCACAAAGCACCGAGCTGATCTCCCTGTGCTATGCAGCTGCTTCCCACTAGCTATCTGTTTTACATTTGGTAGTGTATATATGTCCATGCCACTCTCTCACTTTGTCACAGCTTACCCTTCCCCCTCCCCATATCCTCAAGTCCATTCTCTAGTAGGTCTGTGTCTTTATTCCCGTCTTACCCCTAGGTTCTTCATGACATTTTTTTT
>NC_041224.1:88652118-88679480 GCF_002837175.3 Physeter macrocephalus
TTCTCTAGTAAGTCTGCGTCTTTATTCCCATCTTGCCCCTAGGTTCTTCATGACCATTTTTTTAAATTAGATTCCGTATATATGTGTTAGCATGCGGTATTTGTTTTTCTCTTTCTGACTTACTTCACTCTGTATGGCAGACTCTAGGTCCATCCACCTCACTACAAATAACTCAATTTCGTTTCTTTTTATGTCTGAGTAATATTACATTGTATATATGTGCCACATCTTCTTTATCCATTCATCTGTTGATGGACACTTAGGTTGCTTCCATGTCCTGGCTATTGTAAATAGAGCTGCAATGAACATTTTGGTACATGACTCTTTTTGAATTATGGTTTTCTCAGGGTATATGCCCAGTAGTGGGATTGCTGGGTCGTATGGTAGTTCTATTTTTAGTTTTTTAAGGAACCTCCATACTGTTCTCCATAGTGGCTGTATCAATTTACATTCCCACCATCAGTGCAAGAGGGTTCCCTTTTCTCAACACCCTCTCCAGCATTTATTCTTTGTAGATTTTTGATGATGGCCATTTGAACTGGTGTGAAGTGATACCTCATCATAGTTTTAATTTGCATTTCTCTAATGATTAGTGATATTGAGCATCCTTTCATGTGTTTGTTGGCAATCTGTATATCTTCTTTGGGGAAATGACTATTTAGGTCTTCTTCCCATTTTGGGATTGGGTTGTTTTTTGATATTGAGCTGCATGAGCTGCTTGTAAAATTTGGAGATTAATCCTTTTCAGTTGCTTCATTTGCAAATATTTTCTCCCATTCTGAGGGTTGTCTTTTCATCTTGTTTATGTTTTCCTTTGCTGTGCAAAAGCTTTTAAGTTTCATTAGGTCCCATTTGTTTATTTTCATTGTTATTTCCATTTCTCTAGGAGGTGGGTCAAAAAGAATCTTGCTGTGATTGATGTCAGAGTGTTCTGCCTATGTTTTCTCTGAGTTTTATAATGTCTGGCCTTACATTTAGGTCTTTAATCCATTTTGAGTTAATTTTTGTGTATGGTGTTAGGGAGTGTTCTACAAATTTAATAAATCTTAAAATTACCGTCTTTGCTTCAAATCTTTTCTGTTAAGAAATTGAATGTTACAGTTTTAGTTGAAGTCCCTTTTTTCCCCTTTCTCATCTCATTCCTCTCTCCTAAAGACAGCCACTATCCTGAGGTTGAAATGTATTGTTCTATCTACATTTTCATGCTTTTTCTGCATACCAAATTTCATAAATATAGGGTAAGGTTTCTGTGGTTCTTAAACTTTGTTAAAGTTATCATTTTATACATGTGTCATTCTGCATATTGATTTTTTTCAGTTCATCAATATTTTAGACATTCATATCTGAGTATCTAATCATTCATTTTGACTTATAAAATTAAATAAATATACCATATGTATTTATCCTTTGTTCTATGTATAGATATGTCACTTCCTATTTTTGGCTATTATAAGTAGTGATGTAATGAACATCCTCATATGTTTATCTTCTTATGTGCATGCATGTGCTAGGTTTCCCCAGAAAATGGAATTGTTAGATTGAGGGTAGGCAATTTTACCAGACATTGTCAAATTGCTTTCCAGAGTGGCTCTGAATAGTGATGAGAATTCTCATTTCCCCACATCTCACCAACACATGATATTATCACACTGTTTTTGGAGCCTACATTGATATGAAATTGTTCTCATTATTTGCAATTCCCTATTATTAGTGAGGCTGAACATTTTTTCCCTGTTGTTTCTGGTCCATTAGCATTTATTCTTCTGTGAATTGCTAGTTCATGGCCTGTTTTTTATTGGGTAGTTATTGATTTGTTGAAGTTTAATATTTTT
This sequence comes from Physeter macrocephalus, assembly GCF_002837175.3. NCBI lineage: Eukaryota > Metazoa > Chordata > Mammalia > Artiodactyla > Physeteridae > Physeter > Physeter macrocephalus. Next base: position 88,653,951 of record NC_041224.1, read on the forward strand.
CTGGAAACTAATCTTTTGCTGGTTGCATGAGTTGTAAATATCTTCTCCCACTGTCTGACTTAAAATTTTTTTTTAATGGTCTCAGTTAGTACATGTTTACTGAGTATCTATTATGTGCAACTCTCAATACCAGGCTGAGTTAGAATTTCAAGTGTTATATTGATCTAACACTCAAGGAGCCTATTAAAGGTGGAATGGAATTTTAATTTACAACTTGAATCTTTTTCTCTTTTAGCTGAATACTGTCCCCTTTTTATAATATATGCTTTTCCAGATAATTAGTGAGGCAAAGATTTAATTTTCACACTTAAACCACTTTTAGAAGATGTAATGTACTACTTAATGTAATTTTTTTCCATTCTTACACTAAGTTTTTCTTTTGATATTTTATAGTTGTGTGTTTTAAATTATATTTGAAAGGACAATGAGTGTTTGGATTATTGCACATAATGTGTACTAAAGTGTTCAGAAGCATTTAGCAGAGCCTCCAAAAATTAAAATTCCACTAGCCCCTTATCCTAGAGGTCTGTGGATACCAAAGTTGAGAGAAGCAGCCTGGTGTGATGGAAAGAACATGGGTATTGGATAAGATAATCCTGGGTTCAAATCCTGGCCCCTTCAATTATTATTTTGTGTAATTTTAGCCAATTGTTTCAATTTCCTTGAGACTAAGTTTCTCAAGGATGAGATAGAAGATGGCTTTCACTAGGTTGTGAAGATTGAATCTAATCGTGTGTATTAAAAGTTCAAGGTACAGTGGTCAGTACATAGTAAACATTTGCTAAGTATATTTTGAAGAAATATGTAGAAGAGATAGAACCTATTGAAGGTATATAAAGGACTGTGAGTCATCCCAGCCCCACCCTCTCCCTCTGGACAAAAAGGTGTGATTTTCTGATGTCCTAAGGCAGTATTTGTCAACTCCATCCTTATGCTACCTTCCTAAGTGAGCAGCTAAGCCTGATTGCTCTTTGTACAGCTGGTTGCTCCCTGGAGGAAGTTGGACTTCCTTTTCCCTCCTATCATGTAGCCTCTTGTAGACTAACCCTAGCCTACATCTGTATCACATCTGTACCCAGTGCTTTTTCAGAGGGCAAAATACCCTTACGATGGGCACAAAAATCCCCTTTCAATGCATGGTTGAAAATGAAACCAATTCCTTAGTTCTAAGCAGTTCCTTGGAGGGCACAGCTCCCTGTCTTAAGTCCTAGTAATCCCTCTGTTTCCAGTAAAATCTCGTTTCCTTAGTGACAGTTGCACCACTTCATTTGAAGTTCACCCCCCCCGCCCCCCCCCCGCCCCCCCCGTTAATCAGACAAGCATAATACTTCTCTGTGGAGTTTCTCAGTGAAGTTGGAGTTCCAGGCTTTTATTTCTGTTGTTGCCTGGCTTTCAGGCACACACCATTAACTTCTTTTTTTCGCTAAATTCAGCTATAAGCAGGAAGGATGGACCAAATGTGGAAGACTTCACATCTCAGTTCTCTTAAGCAGAATTTAATAAAACATTCCAAACAGCAAATTGTATAAAAGAAGAATTGTTACTACAACTTTTAGTTTTACTTTATATAATCTGTTCACATCTAAAAGAACAGAAGTCACTGTCCCTATGTGTGGAGAGATGGAGAAACACTGATACACTTACTCTATCTTTCTGGAAGTCATTTTGTAAAACCGACCAGAACTTTTACTCAGCAATTCTACTTCTAGAAATTTATTTTAAGGAAATATCTAAGGGGCAAAATTGTTCTACCTCATTCTTATTAATAGTAACAAACAAGCAAAAACCCCAAAACTTAATTGTCCAAATACAGGATTGGTTGAAGATTGCTGTATATGCACGTGATAGAATATTATACAACCATTAAAATGTTAAACATTCTTTTCCTTGAATGCAGTATGATTATATTTTCAAAAATTTTATGTTACATGTCTAAGTGTGAGGTGTGTGCGCGCGTGACGAGTCTATACACCAAGTTACAAGGAGGGAGTTACAAGTAGGCATACAATGTGAGTATGAGTATGGCAGGTGAGATGAGATGGGGAGGAAAACTGGCAGTATGAGTGGGCAGGAGTGGAGAATAAAGTGTGAGAACTCTAAATACAAAAGTATTTGGAAGGCTACGTGACACAACATCCTTGTATTTCTACCTGAATATTCACTAGCTTGATGATCTCATCCAGTTTCAAGGTTTTAAATATCTGTAGGCTGATGACTGCCAAATTTGTGTCTGCAGCCCAGGCTTTCTTCATGAACTCCAGACTCATCTAACTACTCCCTTGATAGTCCCACTGACACTTCTAATACACATCTCAAACTTGACGTGCTCAAAACTGAACTCCTCTCAACTTCCTGTTTCTCAGCTCCAAACTTTGAAGTCACCCTTGACTCTTTTCTTTCTTTCATATCCCACATCTGCAAAACCATTAGCAAATCTTGTTTGTCTTACTTTCAAAATATATCTATAGTCAGATCACATCACACTGGTCCATTAGTACCACCATCATCTCTTCTCTAGATAATTATAATTGCTTCCTATCTGGTCTGCCTGACTCCTTGTTCCCCCAAATCAACTCCCAACACAACAGCCACAGTGACTCTTTCAAGAATGAAGCTGGCTCATGTCACTCCTCTGCTCAGATACTTTCACGGTTTCCTCTCCTGCTCAAAGAAACGGTAAAGTACTTATAATGACTAGAGAGGCCCTCCCTGATCTGACCCACCTCTTCCTATTACTTTTCTGACCCCATTTCCTCCTAGCCTCTGGCTCCATCACTGAACTCGAAGCTAAGTGTCCTCCTAGCTGTTCCTCAGACACAAGAGGCTCACTCTCATCGTACCACCTTGCATGTACCATTCCCTCTACCTAGAGCATTTTTTGTCCAGATATACCTAAGGTCCCTTCTTTCACCTCCTTCAGACTTTTGTTCAAGTGTCTCCTTTTCTGGGAGATCTTTTCTGACTTATCCTGTCTTACACCCTTTTTACCCCTTCCCTGGCTTTCTTTCTTTTTTTTTTCTCCTTGCACTTATAACTTCTGACATATTATGTGTTTCCTTTGTTTATTTTCTCTCTGTCCCACCAGATTGTAAGCTCCGTGAGGAGTTCACCGTGACGTCCTCAGCATTCACAAGAGTGCCGGACACAAGGAAGGTCCCTGACAAATACCTGTTGAATGAATGGGTGAGAATCAGCTCTGGTTCTCTGGATGGTGAGGTGTTTTACATTCTCCTCCTTGTGTATCAGAGCTCCTAATTTTTCTAGATGAAGTTTAAGAAAAAATGAAATAATGCTAATTGTGTCTATATTACAGACAGGGAAATGAGGGAGATAAAAAAACTTCCCCAAGTAATGAGTGTCAGAAATTAACCCTAGCTCTTTTCCTTTTTTTTTTCAAAGAGACAAGGGTTTCTCAACCTTGACACTATTGACATTTTAGGCTGAGTAGTTCTTTGTTGTGGGCTGTCCTGTGCATTGTAGGGTGTTTAGCAGCATCCCTGGCCTCTACGCAGTAGATGCCAATCACACCTCCCTCCTCTGCTTTAAAAACGATAAATGTCTCCAGATTTTGCCAAGTGTCCTCTGAACAAACTACCGGGAATGTTTTGTTCTTCCTTTGCGAAAAGGAATCCATGGGGGGATCCACAGAGCCGATCCTGATGCCCAGCCTTATCATTATTGCCTCTGACGAGAGCTGTTAAGCTGAATTTTGATTTGCACCTTTTAGGCAAGCAGCCCATGAGGTGGGAAATAAATTGAGAGTAAATTGAGCTATTTGAGAAGCTAAAAGGAGATCCTGAGCCTGTGGCAAAAGGGAGTAGGGGGTGTGAGCGAGGGAGAAGCTCGGCGAAAAAGGCACGTCATGCGAGGTCTTGAAGGCCATTTTAAGAAGATTAAATTTTATTATAATTTCATTATTTAAAAAATTATTTAGTTTGGGGCTTCCCTGGTGGTGCAGTGGTTACGAATCCATCTGCCAATGCAGGGGACACGGGTTCTAGCCCTGGTCCGGGAAGATCCCACATGCCGCTGAGCAACTAAGCCTGTGCACCACAACTACTGAGCCTGTGCTCTAGAGCCCGCGAGCTACAACTACTGAGCCCGCGTGCCGCAACTACTGAAGCCCACGTGCCTAGAGCCCATGCTCCGCAACAAGAGAATCCACCGCAATGAGAAGCCCGGGCACTGCAAGGAAGAGTAGCCCCCGCTCGCCACAGCTAGAGAAAGCCCGCATGCAGCAACGAAAACCCAACGCAGTCAAGAATAAATAAATAAGGTAAATACATTTAAAAAATTATTTAGTTTAATTTTAATAGGTAGTAAATGCTCATTAAATGAGTAAGTAAATAAGAAAGTAAATAAATAAATACAGCAAAAAGTAAAGTTATAAAAGGTACCTGTGAAAAGTCCTCCTCCCACCTCTGGGCCCATCCGCTCAATTCCTGTTCTAGGTAACTACCATTAATAATTGCTTACTAATAATTCCAATGTTTTCTTTTTTTTGCACGGGGTGTGGGGCACATAAAAGCAATTATAGTCTGCATTCTCATTTTCCCCCTGCTTTTTTTTCACGAGTGGTACACTCTGTTCTGCACCGTGCTGTTTTCCTCATCCCTTGGAGCAGACTCCTTTTTTTGTAGAGTTGCACTGTGTGCATGTGCCTTGGTTTAATTAGTTTCCTAGACATGGACAGTTGTGTTGTTTTCAATCTTTTGCTACTACAAACTGTGCTGCAAAGAAGAACCTTGTACGCTTGTCTTTTCACACATGTACAAGGATATCCTGAAGTGGAATAGCTGGGTCAAAGGCAGGTATACATTTGCAGTTTTGGTAGATATTTCCAGATTGCCCTGCCACCTCTCTTTCCATGTGAGCACCCGTTTCCCTACAGCCTTGCCCACAGGCTGTATTAGCAAACTGGGGGTGTGCTATTCTGATATGTAGTTGAGTATAGATTTAAGTTGATTTTCTCAGTTATGGGTTTTGTGTTTTCCTTTATGCTAATTTCTCTTACCAGTCTTCGCCCATTTTTTCTGTCAGAGTGCTGGTCTTTTTCTTCTTGCCCTTGTGCTGTGACTTGCAAATATTTTTCCTCAGTTTGTCATTGTCTTTTGACTTTTCTTATGTTTTTTTTTTTTAATTTTTAAAAAATTTTTTGGCTGTGCCACTCGGCATGTAGGATCTTAGTTCCCCGACCAGGGATTGAACCTGCGCCCCCTGCGTTGGAAGTGCGGAGTCTTAACCACTGGACCTCCAGGGAAGTCCCTGGGTTGAATTTATAGTTTCTGGCTTTTGAACCATAGTTAGAAAGATATTCTTCACTCTGAAGTTAACCAGAAAAGCACCTAAATTTTCTTCATGTAATTTTCATTGTCATTTTTTAAACAGCTTTATTGAGGTATAATTGATATACCAAAAAATGTGCATATTTAATGTATATAATTTGATGACTTTGGACATATGCATACACCTGTGAAACTGTCTGTTACCATGATTATAGTGATGGTTTCATGTAATTTTATGCTTTTATTTTTTACATTTAAATCTAATTTTTTTGGAATTTGTCAAGGTACATGGTGTGAGGATTGGATGCAACTTATTATTATTTTTTCTGGATGTATTTACCCGTAGCAGTGATGAACATTTGAATCCAGTGTTTGCCTGTTAGGAATACTGCTTCTGTGAGCATACTTCCACAGTCTTATGTTGATCATTTAAAAGTATTTTTGTTGGTTAAGTACCTAGAAGTAAACTTGCTGGGTTATAGCATATATATATACATATAATATGTTCAGCTCTGGAAGAGCTGTAAAGGGATGTGCAGAAACTACTGTGGGGAGGGGAAACACTACTCTTGGAGCTTTATTTCTGAGTAAAAAGTGATCGAATGCTTTCAGGTTGCCAAAGAGAACAGACTATTTGGTTTGTTTCCAATCTTCATCTTCCTTGTCCTCTGGGTGGAATTTGATGGAATATTATCCTGGAATATTTTCCAGGATAATTATTTCAATTTATACTCCCACCAGAGTGTATGAGAGCCAATTGCTCTTGATATTTGCTGTCTTTCTCATTTTAGCCATTCTGGGTTTTGTGGTAGCATCCATGATGACTAATGAGATTGAACATCTTTTGCATATTTATTGACTGTTTAGATATCCTCTTTGAAGAAGTCCCTACTCAAATCTGTTATCTATTTTTCTATTGGGTATACTGTCTTTTAAAATTGATTTATGGGTGTTCTTTATATATCTGGATGTGTCCTCTGTTGAAGATAAGAATTGTGAAAAAAAAAGACCAAATGGAAATTCTACAACTGAAAAATATATAATAACTGATATTAGGAAATCAATAAACAGGTTTATCATCATATTAGAAACATCTAAAGAAAGAAATCAAAGATACATCAGAGAATAATTTCCAAGCTGAAACTCAGAGGGAAAAGAAGATGGAAAACAAAGAAAAGAATATAAAAATATAATTTATATAACATATTATATAATATGTAATATATATACACAAATATTATATATATATGAGATAAGGTAAAAAGTTTAACATAGGCATAATTGGAGTTGCAGAAGAATAAAAGGGAGAAAATGGAGCAGAGCAACACTTGAAGAGAAAATAACTGATACTTTTTCATCTAAAGTTCCTAACTTGGTTTTCATGTGCTCAATAAATGTTAGCTATTATCACTGTCAATATTACTATTTTTCCTACTCTTGCTCCTAGGAAAGATTTATACTATTGACAATATCAGTGGAGTCCAGATCCACTAGGACATTTTTTCACCAAAGACCTTATGTTCCTGGGGCATTCCTCTCCTCCTCCTCCTCTCCTCCTCCTCCTCCTTTTCCTCCCCCCTCCCCCTCCTCCTCTCCCTCCTCTTCCTCCTCCTCCCCCTACCCCTCCTCCTCCTCCTCTTCTCCTTCTCCGTCTTCATCAAGAGTGTTATTGAGATTGCCATACCTTAAACCCTCCCATTTATTTCTTTTCTTTTTTTAATATTTACTAGTTTGCTTTATTTTTTAGATTCTGCATGTAAGTGATGTCATATAGTATTTATCTTTCTCTGACTCATTTCACTAAGCATAATATTCTCTAGGTCCATCCATGTTGCTGCAAATGGCAATATTTCATTCTTTTTATGGTTGAGTAATATTCCATTGTATTTATATACCACATCTTCTTAAACCAGTCGTCTGTTGATGGGCATTTGGATTGTTTCCATGTCTTGGCTATTTCAAATAGTGCTGCTATGAACGTTGGAGCACAAGTAGTTTTTTAAATTAGAGTTTTCTTTTTTTCTGGATATATGCCTAGGAATGGGATTGCTGGATCATACAGTAGCTCTACTTTTAGTTTTTTAAGGAACCTTCATATGATTTTTCATAGTGGCTGCACCAATTTACATTCCCACCAATAGTGCAAGAGGGTTCCCTTTTCTCCACACCCTCTCCAGCATTTATTATTTGTAGACTTTTTTTTTAATTAAGAAAAATCTGAATCTTTTATTTTATTTTAAAAATTTTATTTATTTTTTATTTTTGGCTACATTGGGTCTTCGTTTCTGCACACGGGCTTTCTCTAGTTGTGGTGAGCGGGGGCTACTTTTCCTTGCTCTGCGTGGGCTTCTCTTGTTGTGGAGCATGGGCTCTAGGGCGCAGGCTCAGTAGTTGTGGTGCATGGGCTTAGTTGCTCTGAGGCATGTGGGATGTTCTTGGACCAGGGCTCGAACCCGTGTTCCCTGCGTTGACAGGCGGATTCTTAACCACTGCGCCACCAGGGAAGCCCAATTTGTAGACTTTTTGATGATAGCCATTCTGACCGGTGTGAGGTGATACTGCATTTTGGTTTTGATTTGCATTTCTCTGATAATTAACGATGTTGAACATCTTTTCCTGTGCCTTTTGGCCGTCTGTATGTCTTCTTTGGAAAAATGTCTATTCAGGTCTTCTGCCCATTTTTTGGCTTTTTTGATGTTGAGTTATATATTTTGGATATTAACCCATTACTGGTCAAATCATTTGCAAATATTTTCTCCCATTCATCAGGTTGTCTTTTCATGTTGTTGATGGTTTCCTGTACTGTGCAAAAACTTTTAAGTTTAATTAGGTTCCATTTGTTTATTTTTCCTTTTATTTCCTTTGTTTTAGGAGACAGATCCAAAAAAATATGACTAAAATTTATGTCAGAGAGTGTCCTGCCTATGTTTTCTTCTGTGCGTTTTATGGTTTCTGGTCTTACATGTAGGTCTTTAATGCATTCTGAGTTTATTTTCATATATGGTGTAAGAGAATGTTCTAAGTTCATTCTTTTACATGTAGCTGTCCAGTTTTCCCAGGATCACTTATTGGAGAGACTGTTTTCTCCCTTGTATATTCTTGTCTCCTTTGTCATAGTAAATCCCCCCATTTAAAGTGTCCAATTCAATGCATTTAGTATATTCAGTAGTATATTCAGAGTTGGTAACCATCACAATAATTTTAAAACATTTTAATCACTACCATCCCCTCCTCCAATACAAAACCAAAAAAACCCATACCCTGTTCCCCTTAGCTGTCAAACTCTGGTAGCTAGTAATCTACCTTCTGTCTCTACAAATTTGACTATTCTGGACATTTCATATAAATGGAATACTATAATATGTGGCCCTTTGTGACTGGCTTCTTTCACTTAGCATAGTGTTTTCAAGGTTTATCTATGTTGTAGCTTGTGTCAGTACTTCATTCCCTTTTATTATGGAATAATATTCTGTTGTACCTATGGATGGATGCTTGGATGGATGGAGATACAATAAACTGAGATGGGGAAGGCTGAACGAGAAGCAGATTTTTGGAGAAAGACTAAAATTTGGTTTTGTAACATGTTAAGTTTGAGGTGCCTAAGAGCCACGCAAGCTTATTTGTCAGGTAGGCAATTGGATGTAAGGTTTTGGAGCTCAGAAGACTGGGAGGGCCTCATGGTATAAATTTGACACAGGGTTTATACTTATAAGAATATCACCTGGTAGCATTTAAAGTCATAGAAATGGATATGGCCACCGAGGAAGAAAGATGAGAGGAGGGCAATCCCCTGAAGCATGCCCACATTTAAGGGCCAGATGGAGGAGACAAACAGCCAGAGGTGGCAGGTGGAGCAGGAGGGGCGATGCCTTGGAAGGAGTAACCATCAAATTCCACCCAGAGGACAAGGAAGATGAAGATTGGAAACAAACCAAATAGTCTGTTCTCTTTGGCAACCTGAAAGCATTCGATCACTTTTTACTCAGAAATAAAGCTCCAAGAGTAGTGTTTCCCCTCCCCACAATAGTTTCTGCACATCCCTTTACAAGCACATGCATACACAGCCTTTTAAGTGCTAAATGTGTTAAATCTGGGTGATATTTCAATTTTTATTTTTTTGTTTTTTGCTTATCTGCGTTTTCTGATCTCTCTACAGCAGTAAGTATTATGTAGTAACAACAACAACAAAAATCCATCGTGTTAGATGATAGCATCTGCCTGTTCCTGAGCACAGCGTGGCCAGAAGAGCAGCATCGCTGTAAGTGCCTGTTTCTCCCTCCCTGCCATGGACAGGGACGCAGTGGCCCGAATGATAATAACAATCCTTGCTACTTATTCTGCACACTCTTGCCTTTGTTCTGGGCTACTGAGCTGGGAGCTTTGTGTGAGGCTCGGGATCTCTTGTATGAATCTGGGACCAGAAAGAAATGAGGGCTCTTTACCATATCCACCTGGAGGCTGCCTGCTAAGTGCACTGTTTAATTTAGAAGTGCCTTTTATCCTAGATCTCTGGACCAGCTAAAGTTGTGGTCACTGTTCCCAGCAAGGACTGGGGGAAGGAGGGGTGGAATTAATTAAACCTAGAGGAAGGGCCACTGAAGGGCGGAGCTAAGGTGGAGGAGAGGAGAACCCTTTAAATAAAGGGCGCACACGGGCTGCCCAGGAGCACACCCTCCACCTCCTCCGTGTTGTCTGCGAGAAGGAGCCAAGCCCCAGGGAGATGATGGAGCCTGAGGAGTACAGAAGGAGAGGTGAGCCCGGGCATCCCTGGCCCTCTTCCCTACTGCCACTCTTGTAGCAGAACTGCTGCTTAGATTTTGGGGTATCTTTTGACTGGAGTGTTAGAATTGCCTTCTGAGAGTTGGCTTCCACAAAATTCTTCCTGAGAAGGGAATGTGGGGTCAGAGTTTAAAACTTTTCTCAACCTCTCTTTCATCCTCCCCCTCATACACCAACTCTCATGTGCGTCCACACTACTGTGCCAGACTTTTCCTGTCTTCTTTCCCACGGAATAGGGGATTTGGGTTTCTGAAATACTAAATGGGTAAAGGGGGATTTTTCATGTTCTGAAGCAGAAAAGAATTTCCCTAAGTCTTCTGCAGTCATGCAAAATCTCATCTTCCTTCCTCTTCATTTCTCTATGTGTGAATCTGTCTGTAGAGTTCTTTCATTTAGTCATTCATTCCATAAATATTTAAAGAGCACCTACTCTGTCTCAAGCCTTGTGTGATGAGCAAAACCAAATGGTTATCTTGTCTTCAGGCATGGCTGTCCTAAGAGGGAAAGTAAGTAGTTGCTTATAATTTCTCTCTCCATAAATTTGTATATCCTCATCCCCTCTAGTAGGTTATTTTGCCTAGAATTTCTTTACTGTAAGGCGTGGTCCCATGTTAAAATCCAACTTTTCCTCTCTTTCCTCTACCCAGACATAACTTACTAAGTGGCTATCAGTCTTTTTTTAAAAAAAAAACTTTTTTATATTGGAGTATAGCCGGTTAACGATGTTATGATAGTTTCAGGTGCACAGCAAAGTGACTCAGCCATACATATACATGTATCCATTCTCCTCCAAACTCCACTCCCATCCAGGCTGAATGACTATCAGTCTTTACACTTCAGTAGACATTAGCTTATTCCATTGCTTTCCAAGGGCACTCAGCCGAGAGCTGGTTTTATCAGCTGTGGATGTTTATCCTGTGGATGTTTATCCTGTGAGTGGAACACAAAAACATTCCGTACGGTCCCTGGGTAAGTAGAGGGCTAGGTCCAGGGCTCTCAGAGCTCTGGAGGGAGGCTGCTGCAGTCATGAAAGCCATCGGGCCATTGGAGGGTTGGAGGAGAGCACAAAGAAGAGAGAGCGTGCTGGAAGTTTTCACAGTTTTGTCTGGGACTGGTCCTGCTTATAAGAATTTTGCATGAGCTGATGCAGTGGGAAGACATCGGGTTCCCTTTCCTTGTCTCTCTCACTCTCTCTCCCTCTTTTGCAGGGGGAAAAGGAGGCTAGGGAGTACTAAGGAGGAGTGATAGGTATTGAGAGAGAAACAGAGGGAGAGATGAACACACAGACACAGACACAGAGAGGAAGAGAAGCAATGAGAGAGAGAGAGAAAAAGAGACAGAGCTGAAGAGACAGAGGCTCTGAAGACGGAGACCCTTTCCTGGAGAAATGAAAGGGAAGAAAGAATAGATAATTTGCAGTGGCTTCAAGTATTCGACTTGGCTGTTTTTCTTCCTTATTCTTTTATTCATTCATTTGATAAAATTTGTTGAGCATCTGAAAACTCTTCTAGGTACTGAGGTATTGGTGGAGGTAGAAGCGAGGGAGATAAATTGATTAAGACATGGCCCTGCATTTCCCCAAGATTTCAGGCTAGTGCAGGGTTCTTAGTCTGGGCCTTTGGTTGTGCTTTGGGGAGTCCATGAACCTCAGAAATTACACACAAAATTGTGTGTATACAAGTCTACCGTTTTAATCAGATTCTCAAAGAAGTTCACGGGTCCAAAAATGTGGGGAATTACTGGTCCAATGCGAATGGTGAACAAATACATTTTTTACCTTTTATCAGAACCTAGTGTGGGAGCTTGCCATCTGTGCCAACAAGGAGTATAGGGGGTGTGTGTGCGTGTGTGCAATTTCTGGATAGAAAGAGCCACAGCGTTTCTACTGAATCTGTAAGGTGATGAACGCATAGACCCTCTGTTTTTGAGAAGAAAAGAAAGGTGGGAGAGCTGATTAAGATTAATATGGAAAAGGGAAAGGGAGGAAGAAGAAATCCTTTACTTTGGTGTTAGAGCTTGATGCCTTGGAGATTTTTGCTCTTATTCATTTTTATAGAGTCACACACTCCCTCCATCATTCATTCACTCCTTTGCACACTTTTAAATTTTTTAATTGAAGACAAGCTGTGTGCTGGGGGTCAGACCCTCCGCCATTCAGCCCATGAATCCATCTCCTTCTTCACCCAGTCTCCTGACCCGGATGCTAGGGCGATGGGCACAAATTGGTCAGGCCCAGTCAGGGGACATGAGCCTGGCTTCTCTGCCTCCCTTGTAGGAAAGGAGATGGTGGATTACATCTGCCAATACCTGAGCAGCGTGCAGGAGCGGCGGGTGACTCCGGATGTGAGGCCTGGCTACCTGCGGGCCCAGCTGCCCGAGAGTGCACCCGAGGAGCCCGACAGCTGGGACAGCATCTTTGGGGACATTGAACGAATCATCATGCCCGGGGTGAGACCCAGTCACCACAGGGTGATTCTGGATGTCGAGGTGTAGGTGGGGTGGGGGTGGGGTGATGGGCCTGGAAAGCCTTGGGTAACCCTAAGATAAGCCCTCAGCCTCTTGGCCACCGACATCCCAGACTGTCTTCTGGGCATATGGAGGGCCGGGACTTTGACCGAAGTTAGGTTTCTGGTGCCAGGGCTGACCTGTAGAGTTGGGTAGGGAGCAGGAAGGAGTAAGGACTGCATCCCAGGGCCTGTCTGACAGAAGAGTGGAAGTCAGATGGTTTGAGGTGAGTAGTGAAGATTGGGCCTGAGGGGAAAGGACAAATGTGGGGAGCAAGATGCAGAGAGGAGGTGGGAGATGGTCCCTGAAGCCCCCGTTGGCAGAGCCAGGGAACTCTCCTACAGAATCCTGAGACGTGCCAAAGGGAAGGAGGGCAGCCAAAGCACACCTCTCCGAGGGTACCCCGGTTGTCAGGTTGGGTGGGCCGGGAAGCTGATCGAGTCCTGGTCAGCCCCCTCCTTTCTCCTCCATGAAGTGGGAACCCCGTCCTTCCTAACCAAGGGAGGTCTCCTGATTGATCTGCTTTTCAGGAGTAGGAAGGAACTTTCCCTGAATCATCTATACTCTCAGTGACAAGGGGCATAGCCTGGTGACAGTGCTAGTGGGGCCAGGGAACAGACAGAGGCTGGCTGACGCCTGGGGCTTGTGCTGAAGCTGCCATGTGCTGTGACAATGTCCCCGACCACCAGGAGCTGGGCCAGGTGCTCCTGCCGAAAGCGCACCATCCTCCTCTCACGGAAGGGCTGCCTTTTATTGTGCTCCACGCCACGTGCCAGGCACTGTATTAGCCACATGGTAGACTGGCTTGTTTTATCCCCAAATGACCTTACGATCCATGTTTTATGAAGAAACTGAGGCTCAGAGAAGTTAGTTGTCTTCCCAGAGTCACAGGTCTCCCTGCTTGGGGCACTGGTGTCATGAACCACGTGTGTCCAGCAGCTCTTCCCCAGGATGACTTGATATTTGCTCCCATCATCCCCAAAGAGCTTTGGACTTAGATGTGGCAGAAATACACCTGGAGGCGGGGGTGAGATATTTCTGTTTTCTTTCAAACACAGAAAGTGATGGCAAGTTTGTACAAAGCCAAATATTCATCTCTCTCTGACCATTCAGCCTATTTCGTAAGCATATTTTGAAAATTTCGGTATCAGTAAAACTCTACCGGGGAGGTTAGCTCCCCGATAAGATTATCTCATGGATTTCATTCTGTAAAATGTAATCTGTGGAGGGGCCAACCGTAATTTAGTAGTGAGACTGAAAGCAGCTGTCAGAAGAGATGGAAATGAGCTGATTCTTTTGACTGAAAGAAGTTCCAGCAGTTGCTGGGGGTGCGGTTAAAGAGGCTCATTTCTGGGCCAAGAGATCTGTCTGTTTTGATAAGCCTTCCTCTGGCTTATCTTATCTTATGTATCTTATTAGAACAGACAATTGCCTCTTGATAGGGCCAGGAGGTGGAAGTCCTTCTCCAGGGTTTCCAAAATAACTGTCACTAATCACATCAATAATGAAGACCCAATCTTTCATCTCATCTCTCAGGCTGCACTAGCCTCTGAGAGTTGGCCTGAAAGCTGTTGGCCCTTTGCTTTCTCATTAGGGTCAGCGCCTCCTTTAAAACTGGATTAATTTTCCCCTCTATGCCACCTCCTGGACACAAGGAAAAGAAAAACTGTCTTTTTGCTTTAATTCCAACCCTGATTAGAGAAACCCCACCTACTCTTCATGAGGGAGGGAGAGGAGAGTAAGGGGAGAAGGCAGGGTGCCATCCTGCTTAGGTGCTGGGCTCCAGAGTCAGGCAGCCCTGGGTTTCTGACATCTGTCCCTATGAGGTGTAGGTGATCATGGGGATGCTGTCTCTCTCCACCAGCCCCAACTGTTATCTGTAAAACAGGGATAATGTTAGAACCTACCTAATAGGAGTGCTGTGAGAATTAAACAAGATAAAGCATAGAAAGTGGAAGATATTGTCATTACCTATGACGCCGTCGGCCTGGTGAAAGTTGGAGGACGAGGTCTGATTATCTAAGAGTCAAGTCAGGATATGTGATACGTCCATCACCATGTGATTAGCTTACCGTTAACATTAGTGCTTTATATTTTACACATTTCCTCCCAGGCTGATCCACACAACAACCCCAGGAGACAGGATTTATTTTATGATGAGAAACTGAGGTTGAGAGAGGTACAGGGTAGGATCCTGGTTTTATGAGGTGGGAATTGGATGAAAAATTTGGGACCCCCGCCCCGCTTAAGAAAAAAAAATTAAGACTGGATCTTGAAAGAGAGCCATGAAAACATGAGACATTGACACTTAAGTTCATTAGCTTCACAATAAATCTACGGGGTCACACAGCTGGTTATAGCAGGGGTAGGACTGGAACCTGTGTCCTTGGGCTTAAATCTTATGCTCCTTCTACCATACACACTGTCCAGGACACTGTCCTTGCTCTTAAAGGGTTAAAGGGATTTGTGTACACAGAATAACTCGATAGTACACTAAAATGTTATCTCATGAGTTTTCAGTAGCGTGAAACATCTCGAATGAGAACATTCCATGGGCTCGGGGGAAGGGATCAAAGGCAGATGGGGACCTGGGGAAGGGTTCATGGAGGAAATGAATATTTAGTGGCTTTATAAGAGTTAGCAGATTTTGGAAGTTCCCGTCTGTATGAGAAGTGCCTTCCTGTCAGGGGACACAGCTTTGCTCAAAGACATGAACACAGATACGAACAGGGTATGATTGTAGAACAGTGAGATGAAGCCAGATTAGATAATCAGTGAGGCCAATGAGCCACCGAAAATGTTTCCGAGAGCAGTTGTAGGAGGCCCTTCCTGTCCACCGGCCCCTCCTTTCGTCAGGTTAATCTAACTGTGGGCTCAAGGGTTAACCTGGAGGCAGTTTCCCATGCCCTCGGGCTGGCACTTTTGTCTTCTAGTCTCCTCTCTCCATCCCCACTGGGAAGCTAAGGACAGCTTTGAACCCAGGCACACTGGCCCTCTGCAAGAGTGCATGCCCAAAGAACTCTGGATACTTTTTGCAAGAGACTGGATGAGACAAGCAACCTGCTCTTCCAGAGCTCACAGTCTCCCCTTCCTCTTATTACTGGGTAGGAGCAGTGTGGGGGGTAAGCTTTGGAGACTAATGCAAACACTACCCAGAATCCACAACTCTAATTCCCATAGCAATTTTCATCTTGCATATTCCCTTCTGGTCTCTGCGTGTGTGCAAAACTCCACTGATGAACTAGCTCAGAATATGAGAAACGTGGGCAGCAAGAACACTGTGACTATGCCTTACTTTTATGGATTTGTGTCACTTGTTGGTTGTCTTAAAAGTGTCAGCCAGTCTCTAGAGTGGACGCTGCCCCTTGCCAGGGAGGGTCTCTGGAAGAGGAAAGCCTCCGGTAGCTGCCCCTGGTGCCACCCGTGTACATGCTCTGCTTCCAGGTGGTACACTGGCAAAGCCCCCATATGCACGCCTACTACCCAGCTCTCACCTCTTGGCCATCACTTCTGGGAGACATGCTGGCTGATGCCATCAACTGCTTGGGATTTACCTGGGTGAGTAACTATGGCTGCAGCTATAACCAGTGGAAAAGGGGACATGGCAGGAAGTGAAATCCTGGGGCAGACATATTTTGTCCGGGTCTCTGAACAGGGTTTCAAGTTAAATATTAACAATGGCTACATTACTTGAGCTTAAGCTTTATATAAATGATCTCATCTTATTCTTTAACCCTGTGAAATTATGAGTAGTGGCCCCATTTTGTAGGGGCGAATTAAGAAATGAAGGCTTAAGTAATTTATCTCCCCAAGACCACATAGTTCATCGAGACAGAGATGAGATTTGGACCAAGATCTGGTTATTGCCACAGTTTGTTACACTCTCTAAACACTTTGGTGCCTGTGGGTACAACCTTCCCCTTGCTCTTGTCTTTGAGGGGTTAGGGATATGCCCTAAGGCTTCCCTTAGTAACCCCTTAAGCACCAATCAGCTTTAAATTGTGCCACAAGCCTCCTAGAACAGCTCTCTGTTTTAAGCCTGAACTGTTATAGGATATGTGTGTGTGTGTGTGTGTGTGTGTGTGTGTGTGTAGGGGTGGGTGGGTGGAGTGGGTTGGAAGCTTCGAGACTTGCTATCTTTTCCGGGAGGAAGTGCTTTCTTTCTTAGTCTTAAAACTTCCCCCTGGCCTTTAGAATGCTTTTCAGAGGGGTAATTTAGGGACTTGGGGGGCCAAATGGAAACAATCATTTCTAGGGCTGTTTTTCCATCGGGCCTTGGAGTCACAGGAGAATCCACCTCATTGAGGAGCATGAACCAAAGCCCCACATTCTTTCCCCTTTCTGGTTTGGCAGAGGATGAAGGCGCCACAGGACCTAAAAGTGATGCCTTCTCCAGGGACAAGACAGGCCTGGGGGGGGGGTCAAGGCAGAGACAGATGTGTTTCTGGGGCTGGTGGGGACATCTTGGTGCCCTGGGGCAATCCAGATGACATTGCTTTCCCTCTTTCAGGCTTCCAGCCCTGTGTGCACAGAACTGGAGATGAATGTCATGGACTGGCTGGCAAAAATGCTGGGACTTCCAGAGCACTTCCTGCACCACCACCCTGGCAGCCAGGGGGGAGGCGTCTTGCAGGTGCCTCCATTGGCAAAACTCCTCCTAGCATAGGGACTAAGTAGGGAAAGATAAGCCAAACTCGCCCGGGTGATTCTCATGTTTTCCATGGAGTTTCCCCCATGTCACTCACACCACCACCGTCCCTGCCAGCACCATCACCATTACCATCATAACGATCATGATTGACACCACCATCACCAACACCACCAGCTCCACCACAGTCCCTGCTCCCACCTTTGCTGCCACTACCATCTTGACTTCCATTGCCTTTATACCATGGCCACGACTGTCTCCACTCTTCTTTTAGTTTTTCTTTGAAAAAAATTAAAAAGTCAACACATTATCACATTTCTAGTATTACTTGATTCAAGTTTCTTAGTTTATAATCTGACATCTCCCCTCTCTTGCCCCATTTTACACCTTATGGTAAGTAGAAAAGAGAAAGCAAGTAGAGACTTCTTTCCCTCCCTCTTAGGTCCAGGAGATTTTTGGCAGTGAGAGAAATTAACAATAGAGATCGATGTGTCTTATAATCCTGTCTTTTGAATATCTGTCAAATGACAGTTGTTCAAATACTTCTTTTTTTATCAAGAGTAGTGCAGCATAGTGGAGCTTGAGGGGTGCCTCCTGTAGACCGTGCACGTTGCTAGGTACTTTTGCATCTATAAACCCTTGACATTCATGAGGGTTTGGTTCTGAGACCTTTGAGAACCCCCAAATTCTTGAATTATTCTGTAATGTGTAATTTTCTTGATCTTATGATATATAAGATAGAGAAATAATAATAATAATTCCTTCAAAACGTGGATGTGAGGATTCAAAGAATTCTTCTATTAAATAAAAATAGCCATGCTGCCCTGAGATGAGAACTGGAAAGTTTGCTGGGCCCATTTGCTAGCTAAATGACTCTCTCTCACTCCAGTCTTGTACCAAGATTAAAATCTGACCCTCACAAGAAAGTCAAATTATTGCATGTTGTGGACCTTCTGGGTTGTTAGCAGATAGTTATAGCTTCAACTATTATATCTAGAAGAACATGCTAAATGCCTGCTGGGCATGATCTTGCTTCTCATCTAATTATCTCAAGAACCCTGTAGGTAAATAGTGCCATCCCCAATTTTTGAAATAAGAGCACTGAAGCTCAGAGAGGTTAAAAACTTGCTCCAGGTCACGCAGCTGGTAAGTGGAAGAATGAGGATTCAAACCTGACCCTGTCTAAATCCAAACCATGCTTTCTCCTGTATCCATCAGCCACATGAACTTGGTTTAGTTCTGTAACCTCTCTGAGCATCACTATTTTCATAGGTAGACAGGAATCACAAGTGTCACAGGTTTGATGAGGAGGAAATGCGATAGCAGAAAGTGTTTTGTGAACTATGAATAGCTATACAGATGGAAGGTGGTATTATTATATTATTATTACTATTCTGCTGGCTTCCTTATTGTGGAGTAATTTTCAGCCACTGAATATCTTGTGGGATCTGGTCTATAGCATTTCCTGTGACACGGTCTCTAGGCTTTTCAGCAGGGAGCAATCAGCTGTAGGTTACCTAAGGATTTCAAGAAGCAAAGACACCAAAGACTGAGCAAATGAATGATGAGAAACCATCAAGATTTCTGTGAAGTTGCTGAGGTGGCCCCCAGGATTCCCACAATCATGGCCAGAGTAAAATCCTACCCAACCCTTTTTTGGTTAATCAATACTCCCACTATGGTAGGCAGCTAAAGGGATGCTCTCTATTTTATAAATGGAAACGAGCCTTCTGGAGGGGCAACATTAGTTCAAGGTCACAAGAGCCATCGTCGGCAAAACTGAGGCCAAAGTTATCTCTCAAGTAGGCCAGGACCCTCTCTCTCTGGGATATCTCTGTGGAAACAAACTCCATTTTCACACCTAATACATTGAAAGTTCTTTTTTTTTTTTTTTTAAACATGGGGAGCGAACATATCTACAAGCAGACTTGTATCTAGCGTTCTCTGAACATTCTCTTTTTGGTCTTTGTGGCCTAATAAAGATGTTGAAAATTTGCTTTCATTACTTCCCTGAAAATTATAGGGGAGGGAGGTGTCCCAGGAATGCATAGGAAGTTGTGAATGTAGAATGTAGAATAAGCATGTGAGCTGGGGAGAAGGGCAACTCCTTAGGCAGGAGCTGTGTACTTCCTCAGGAATAGCTATTAAACACACACACACACACACACACACACACACACACACACACACACACACACACACACACACCCCTACAAAACCTGGGGCAGTTGCCAAGGGAATACATGGAGAGGCTGCCACTGGGAACCTTCTTCCATTGCAGAGCACAGTCAGTGAGTCCACCTTGATCGCCTTGCTGGCAGCAAGGAAGAACAAAATCCTGGAAATAAAAGCTTCTGAGCCCGGTGCGGATGAGTCTTTCCTGAACGCCCGGCTTGTTGCCTATGCCTCCGACCAGGTGAGTTGCCCAACATAAGCCAAACCTTCAGGTAGGGCTTGGCTTCTGGAGTCTTAGTCCTTGAGTGATTTCCCTGTAGACATGAGCCTGCTGGGTTCAGGGCAGCCCAGGCCTCAGAGGTTGTCCAAGGAACCCTGGGGGAAGACAAACATCAGATGCTGTGTTTGCTTCCCTTGGTCTGGTTTCAGCAGTTTCTGGGAGTGCTCATTCCAGAATGACTCTGCTAACAGCTTTCCATTGTCCTTCTAGGCCCACTCCTCGGTGGAAAAGGCTGGTTTGATTTCTCTGGTCAAGATGAAATTTCTGCCTGTAGATGACAACTTCTCACTCCGAGGGGAAGTTCTTCAGAAAGCCATCGAGGAGGACAGAGAGCAGGGCTTGGTACCTGTCTTTGTAAGTCAGACCATGTTCTGAGCTTAGAATGATAGAGCTGGGAGGTGAGGAAGGAATTTTGGCAGAATTCAGGTAAGTAACATGCTGCAAACAAGAGCAGAAAGGTCCTCAAATACAATGTTTTACAAATTATGAGTTAGTGTGTTAGGAAATAAATTTTGTGGGTCAGAATCAACATTAAAAGAAGAAAAAAAAAGAAATAGAACGGAAGATATGAGAGTACGTTCCTGTGTTGAGAATATGCATTGTTTGGTAAAACTTTTATTTCAAATACACATGTGTATATGTCCTAGGTTGCTATACAAAATGTATTTCTTACTGTGGGTCATGGTAAAATACAGTGTGAAACATACCCTGTTCTAGTGGGATGGATGGGGTTGATAATATCTGTGATGAAATCTTTTTTTTCAGGCCGAATGTGTCACATGAGCCCACCTTCCCATGTTAACTTCCTCTGTTTTCCTCCAGGTCTGTGCCACACTGGGGACCACTGGGGTCTGTGCATTTGACCGCCTGTCAGAGCTGGGCCCCATCTGTAAGTGTCTGCCCTGTCTGGCTAGGAAGACAAGTAATGAGTTTTAAAATGTTCCCTAGAGCAAGAGCCTGAAAGCAGCTCAGTGCAATTCTCTGGCCACTCCGTGGTCGATGCACAGAGCGTAGGAAGAGCCACCAGAGGTCATGAGTACCTTCTTCCAGGCAGCCAGGTCACAGCTTTTCCCAGTGATGGGACCAAGGGTTAGAGCTGACCCCCTTGCATCCTGTCCTCAGAGGCAACAGTGGGAGGACCTCAGGTCTCTCACTCTCTCACTTGTATGTTGAAATCTGCTCAAAGCAGGACGTATCCAAAACACAGGGTGAGTGAGTCATAGTGGAATATTTTCTAGTCTAGGCTGAGAAAATGAAAATGAAAAAGTAGGGTAGGGGAAACCACAGGGTGAGGGGGAGATAAAGGCAGAAAAGAAACCCAAATGTGATTGTTCAAAATCCTCAAGCGAGAAACCCACTAGGAAAGAGAGACACCCCCTCTCTAACATTTGTATTAGATGCATTAACATTGCTCTCTGGGCCAGTGGTAAGTTGGTTTCTGTTCCAGAAAGCTCTGGGTGGAGGCCAAGAGAGTGTCGACCCTCTGGTCAGTGAGAGAAAAGGCCAGGGTGAGGCTCTGTAGGCTTTCCCTGCAGGGGTGGCATTGCCTCACTCAGCCCCACTCCTTGCACTGACACCCTCCCTCCATGTCCACATGCCTCCGTGTCTCATTCAACCATGGGCATCCTTTCCCAGACCTTCCCTTGCAGCCTCCGAGCTGGATGGGCCAGGCAAGAGACGCCTTTTAGCTGGCTGGTGGCAACCCACTCCCACCCCCAGTGCCACCCCCAGTAGGTGATGTTTGCCTCCTCAGGTGCCAACGAGGGGCTGTGGCTCCACATCGATGCTGCCTACGCAGGCACTGCCTTCCTGTGCCCTGAGTTCCGGGGGTTTCTGAAGGGCATCGAGTACGCCGATTCCTTCACCTTTAATCCTTCCAAGTGGATGATGGTGCACTTTGACTGTACTGGGTTCTGGTGAGTGTGGCAGCCAAGCTCCCAGCCTGTGGGAAAGCCATCCTCAGCTACTAATGCCCATTTGGAAACCCACAGGGTCAAGGACAAGTACAAGCTGCAGCAGACCTTCAGCGTGAACCCCGTCTACCTCAGGCACGCCGACTCGGGTGCGGCCACCGACTTCATGGTGAGTGGCCAGGAACGGGCAGCATGGCAGCCTCTGAGATGGAAACGGCCTGAGTCTGATGAGGGTCTCCTTCCCTCACACTATGAGCCCATCCCATAATATTGCCACTGTGTACCTTTGGTTTCAAGCTGTGCCTAAGCATATAGAATGAAACCCAGAAAACATTAAAAACCCTAGAGAATGAAACCAGCCTTTGAGGTAGGATGTGAGTTTCCTGAGTATTTGTGGCATTTAAAAATTCTCCCAATTCCCTTCTGCCTCTGTCCTGGATAATCTTCTCTGCTCACTTCCTAGCAGCAGGGCAGGGTGGAGAATTTCCATGGATAGGAAAAGAGGCTCCTTCCTTAAACTCTTTTCATCCTTTTGTCCCCATCGAGGCACTGTGGGAGGCTCCACGGTGGGGATGGGGCAATAGTTATCCTTCCCGAGGTTCTAGATGCCTCCAAGCATTCCTGCCTTGCCCACTAGCTGCACCTCAATCTCTCGACCCTGCCCACATTCTCAATCTGTACTATCTCTTGGGGAAACAACTTCTTCAGATTTACTCCTCGGTTTGAAGATGAGCCCTTCCTTTAATTTAAGTAGGGGAGACAGGGATGTAAACTAATAAGTTACATATAACATGGCCAAGGCTAGGTAGAGTGAGACAAGCTTGATTTGGAATTCCATACCAGCAGTGGGCTTTTGGGAGACATAGTGGACCTCTCTCAGCCTTGACTTTCTCATCTGCAAAATGGGCAAGGTGGCACTGATTTCAAAGGGTATTGTGAAGCTGCAATGGGAACATACATGTAGATCACTTCTTACTGGGAATGTGGTACATGCTTAATAAATGGTAGGTGTGATATTTCTAAAAGCTCTACTTTTAAGCTGCAGAGATTTATTATATAGCAAAGAGGTTAAAAACAGATGACCTGTGTTTGAATTTTGACTCCTCCATTTATTAACTTGTGTGGTCTTGGGCAAATGGCTTAAGCTATTTAGGTTTTCTCATCTGTAAAATGAGGGTGATAATAACAGTACTAGCTTCTTAGTTAGGCTTGCTGTGAGGAATAAATGAATTAATACAGTGAAGCACAGAGAGCAATGTCTGCCATCTGGGAGTCATTCTTTGTGAAGAGATAGTTCTGTCTTCTCTCCTTGGGCTAAAGTTTCTTGCCCTTTTAGTCCTAAAATAATCACTGCATCATCTCTTGATTATATTGGTTATTCTCCCTCGGACCAGTTCAAACTTTCTTGAGATTTTTTTTTTTTAAAGCTTTTTTATTGGAATTTCAGGCAGTAAGCTTGTAGTGGTTGGGGAAGACCCTCCAAAGGTTAATAAAAATAGAAGAATAATGGTTCTTTCATCTCCACTGCCCTGTCTGATGTGTTTTCAGCACTTTTTTAATTAAAAAAATTTTCACAGCAGCCCCAGGGCCAGATACCTTTAGGGATAATTCTAGGTTTCTCCCCTGAGTGTGAAACAATGCCCATTTTTCATTTTTTTAAAAAAAATTTATTAAATTAATTTATTTTTGGCAGCATTGGGTCTTTGTTGCTGTGCACACGCTTTCTCTAGTTGCATCGAGCGGGGGCTACTCTGTTGCAGTGCGTGGGCTTTTCATTGCGGTGGCTTCTCTTGTTGCGGAGCACGGGCTCCAGGCACGCGGGCTTCAGTAGTTGTGTCTCGCCGGCTCTAGAGCACAGGCTCAGTAGTTGTGGTTCATGGGCTTAGTTGCTCCGCGGCATGTGGGATCTTCCCCAACCAGGGCTTGAACCCATGTCCCCTGCATTAGCAGTTAGATTCTTAACCACTGCACCACCAGGGGAGCCCAATGCCCATTTTTCTATAAGTGAACTTGGATCATCGTAACTTAAGAGCATTTTCTTACCTTGGCCCATTTTGGATTTTATGTTACTTTTTTGTGTTTTTGTTTTTTGTCCGCAACAGTATCTCAGGATCTTTTTGTGGTTCATTCCCATCAGTTCGGAGATTTTACAGTGCTCTCTCTCTTCCAGATCACTTATAAAAATATTAAATTATACTTTTCTTAGCACTGGTCCAGAATGTGCTACTTTATCTTTTCCTTCCCTCACCTCTAATCCTATGGATTTAATTTTTAAGTCTCAAAGAAACTCCTAGAAAACTGAAGCTGCTCTCTGTTATGATCCTGGGGATCTTCACTGCTACTTTGCCCCTTGCCCCAAGCTCTTTTTCACCCAGGTGGCTGAAGCTTTAAATAAAAACCCAACCATTTTGAGATGAGCCAGAAATAGAGCAGCATCCTGGGAGAGAAGACTTAGGGACTTCATCCCTCGGGGCCTGGAGCCACCTAAAGTCAGGGCTAGATTCTTCTGACATCAGGAAGCTCCCTCTCCTCCCCCCAACTAGTGGAGGGGGAATTGTCTTGTTCTTGGCTGTGAGACCGGCAAAACCTTGAAAGGATGCAGAGGAGACTTGGGAATGGCTTGAGTCAATGAAGAGCCATGTCCAAATTTCCTGTTCCAGCAGAAAAATATCTGCTTGAACCACCCTGCTGGGTCAGCATGGATTGGTTTTGGAATACTGACAAGAGGAACAACTGGGGATATGGTCAGACTGTAAAGAAATCAAAATTAAAATCATCTCTGCCTCTCGTTTAATTGGCTCGTGAATTATTGTAGTCAATTGGCCGTAACCATCTGGAAAACAATGTTTTCAGGGGCCACTATTATCCATTCATTAGTCTCCATCTGGAGTGTCCATCTAACAAAGGGTGGAGTTGATGCTCCCCCTGTTACAGGGAAAAGGAAGTCCCCATGCTGGTCCTCAGCCCTGGAGTTTTTTGCTTGGAAATCAAAGGCTTAGTGCTTGATATAGAGAAACATTGTCCATCAACCAAGGGGTCATGTCCAAACTGTGCCTGGGTCAGGAAACTGGGGCAAAGGATGAAGGTGTGCACAGTTTTGAGGATTAGGCAATCCTGTGGAGGAACAGATAAATATTCGATGGGAAAAATATTTATTTTTAGTCAACAGAAATTGTGGTGATGCTTTCTGACATTTGAGGAAGAGGTCATTAGAAATCACACTACTCATCAGAATAATTGCAAATGTGTGCTAAACCCTTTGCTCTGTTTACAGATCTGAGAAATCGATTTGGAATTGGTTTGAAAATTTTCAGACCTTTGGTGCCCGCAACCTTGAACTTTAAGCTCTGTTGAATTTGGTCATCAGGAACAGAGGGTCAGTTTTAGTCTAACAAAGGCCGAGATATAGATGTTTTTTGCAGTCTGAGGGCTGGCGTCCTCCTGAGAGCATAGAACGTCACAGGAAAAATAAGGTCAGGACAGTGAAATTAAATAATAATCATCTTGGTTCTAGGCAGAAACACCATTGTGATCTGTGGCTCACATTTTTATCATCTAAAGAGCCAGGACTTATTGACAACTTCCTGTGAAGCTCTTCACCCTGGTTCTTCTCACACCACATCCCTGGATGTGCTGTTCATTCTTTGTCTCACGAGGAGCCAGTGAGGGGGCAATGCCCAAGTAAGAGGTAGAGATGGAGGAGAAACCCAGGTCTGTGAGGCTCCAGCATCTGAGCTCTTGAACCCTATACTTTACATTTTTGTGGGGAAGAGAAATCAAACTCTATTTTCTGCTATTCAAGGTAGCTTAGGTTCTTTTCGAGAAAAAACGTATTGCCCCTATCTTGAATTTCAGCCTGGGATGAATTTTTTTTTTTAACATCTTTATTGGAGTATAATTGCTTTACAATGGTGTGTTAGTTTCTGCTTTATAACAAAGTGAATC
>NC_041224.1:88680576-88688228 GCF_002837175.3 Physeter macrocephalus
GTGTGAGATGATATCTCATTGTAGTTTTGATTTGCATTTCTCTAATGATTAATGATGTTGAGCATCCTTTCATGTGTTTGTTGGCGATCTGTATATCTTCTTTGGAGAAATGTCTATTTAGGTCTTCTGCCCATTTTTGGATTGGGTTGTTTGTTTTTTTGTTATTGAGCTGCATGAGCTGCTTGTAAATTTTGGAGATTAATCCTTTGTCAGCCACTTCATTTGCAAATATTTTCTCCCCTTCTGAGAGTTGTCCTTTCATCTTGTTTATGGTTTCCTTTGCTGTGCAAAAGCTTTTAAGTTTCATTAGGTCCCATTTGTTTATTTTCATTTTTATTTCCATTTCTCTAGGAGGTGGGTCAAAAAGGATCTTCCTGTGATTTATGTCATACACAAAAATAAACTCAAAATGGATTAAAGACCTAAATGTAAGGCCAGACACTATCAAACTCTTAGAGGAAAACATAGGCAGAACACCCTATGGGATGAAATTTTTAAAGCAGCATTTAAAGCAAAGTGTCTTCTCCTTGGTCCAGGGTCATGGACTTGGTTTCTACCTGTGCTGCTCTTGGACAAGGGTTTGGTTACATGACGAGGTAGCCTTTGTGTATCTTGCCTTGGCTTCTCCTTAGCAACAGCCTCGGGCATCATGGTGACACTGTGCATCCCTGGAGGGTTGTGCAGACAACAGATGATAAAGCTCAGGAGTGTGTGTGAGAGCAGCAGGGGTCCCTGTCTCTAACCATGGCACTGTGCTCCTTTGTTCTAGCACTGGCAGATCCCCCTGAGCAGGCGGTTTCGCTCTATTAAACTCTGGTTTGTGATCCGGTCCTTCGGGGTGAAGAATCTTCAAGCACACATCAGACATGTATGTAGTGGGCAGGCCTTGGGAGGAGCCCAGGCTCGCTTTGTGGCCTAGTGGGGAGGAAGGCTGGTTTCTGCTCTGCAGACTTTCCCGGGGGGGATGTGTGATGTATGGCTCGGGTGCCTGGGCCTGTTTGTGAGCTCCTGGGACTTGATGATTCAGGGCGGCCATCTGTTTGCTAGCTAGAGGATCACTGAGCAGAAGATGACACTGAGGGCTGTCTGGTGTCTGTCCCCCACCTGACTGTCTCACCGTCCCTTCTGCTATCATTGAGCACTGGGGAGGGACGGCCTGAGAGCCTGGTTTGCAGACAAA
Organism: Physeter macrocephalus; assembly: GCF_002837175.3. Lineage (NCBI taxonomy): Eukaryota > Metazoa > Chordata > Mammalia > Artiodactyla > Physeteridae > Physeter > Physeter macrocephalus. The sequence goes on from NC_041224.1 coordinate 88,681,757, forward strand.
GAAATAGAAAGTAAATCAAAGGGCAGCTTGTGGCCATGGTAGGAGCCTATCTTTTAAAAAATTACTCTGATTGTCATGGCTGTCTGAAAATTTTAGTCACTATTATGGTTATGCCAGAAACAGGGCTCGCCTGGCTTGGACATGTAGACCTGCAAGTCTGGAACAAACATCCCTGCATGATGTCAAGAGGTATTTACTGAAGGGATATTTGGTACAATTTATTTCAACTCAATTCAACAGCAAAATTATTGTGCTAGGAAAGAGACCCAGAGGTGAATGAGATAGGCACAGTCCCTCTGTCATAGTCTTCATGGAAGGGGTGGAACTTAACTAAGAATTTTGGTCAGCAGCAATTTTCTTTCGTTTTTATGAGTGCCTATGAGAAAGACAAAGTTATTGATAAATACAACAGGATTACTCCAAAGATGTTGTCCTTTGTTCCTCTGCATGTCTTTCCCTGGCCACCTTTCCTCTAGGGAATTCCGTCCTCATTAAGCAAACACAAGGCCAAATGCAGTGGTTGAATCAGTACGGATGACTGGCTTACTGTTGGTAACTTTACGTTTGTTATCAACATCAAGGTGTTGGTTAACTGGATGTTTATCAATGAGTGGCTGTCACCCAGGGACATTAGGCATTTTTGCTCTCTCTGTAGCCTCAGACTCAAGACGGGAAAGTAGGTAGCTGGGGGGTGAGGTGGTGGAGGTTACAGGTTATCATTTGGTTCCAACTCAGGACTGGATATTCAACGTGCAGGTGCTGGCTAATTACCCTCATGCTGCCTCTCCCAACTCAAAGCCCTGAATTCCCATCGGCTCCCCTTTGCCTACACTAGGCCCAGACTCCTGGGCCTGGCTTCCGAGGACCCAGTTATCAGCCTCTAAGCTCAGGCTTCTCACTGACCCATTCCAACTCCATCTTCAGTGTGCCTCTGCAGCTTCACCGGTGCATTGCCCTCTTGGATTGCCCTCTCTTCTCCAAACGTTGCTAATGGATTAAGTTCCGCTTCTCCCAGGAGCTTCCCTGACTATTCCATCGCCCTCGTCTCTGCTTGCTCAGCATTCCTAGGACCACCTACTAAAGCACACCTACAAAACTGAGCTCTAAAAGCTACCAATGTCCCACAAAAGTAAAGGGTGGAACTAAAATGAAGTTGTTTGATGTGAGTTAATTTTATCTCTTCACCTTGACTGCGATCATAATTATTTTTAATTGCACAGTGTCTTAAAGAAATAACTTATAGGGTTTCATTAGGTTCTTACAACAATGCTTGGGGCAGTCACCCTGATGACCCCCATTTTATGGGTGAGGCTCAGAGATGGTAATTGCCCTGCTTAAGAGAGGAGGGCCTCCTTTCTTTACAGTTCTGGGCTGTTTTCTATTATGTGAGCTCTTGAAAGTCATATAAAACCAAGTTGTGTATCTCCCTGTTACAGATTAGTGCTTTAGAGAATGGGATATGGGTTTGATTTTTTAGTTCTACCCTTTACTATTTGGTGAACTTGGACAAATTACTTAAATTTTCCGTGTTTGCCTTCCTAATTTATAAAATGAGAAAATGATAGTACCTCTCTCAAAGGTTTATGGTGATAATAAATAATACACATAAAGCCCTTACTTAGTGCAAGACCTAATATTCCACTAAGTACTCAAATATTTCCTATTCCCACTTCGTCTTCCTCCCCCTCCCCCCCTTTCCTCTCCTCCTCCTCCTCCTTCTTCCTCCTCTTCTTTTCTTCTTCCTCTCCTTCTCCTTCTTTTCTTCTCCTTTTCTCCTCCTCCTCCTCCTCCTCCTCCAATTTTTCCTTCTTCTAATGATAATAATTCAGCATTGTCGTCACCATCATCTCCTATCACCTACAGTCGGGGTTTGTAAACTATTTTTTAAAAGGCAGATAGTAAGTATTTTTGGCCTTGCAGGCCATATGGTCTCTATTGTGAGTATTCAAGTCTGTCATTGTAGCACAAAAGCCACCATACACAGTACATTGACAAAGTGAGAGAGTGGCATGGACATACATACACTACCAAATGTAAAATAGCTAGTGGGAAGCAGCCGCATAGCACAGGGAGATCGGCTCGGTGCTTTGTGACCACCTAGAGGGGTGGGATAGGGAGGGTGGGAGGGAGGGAGACGCAAGAGGGAGGAGATACGGGAACATGTGTATATGTATAACTGATTCACTTTGTTATAAAGCAGAAACTAACACACCATTGTAAAGCAATTATACTCCAATAAAGATGTTAAAAAAATACTGTGATGAAAAAGTCAGATGGGGCAAAGATTTTTTGTAGTTATAAACTGTAAAATATCACTATTTATATATTTTAGTTGCAAGATCCTCTCTTTTTACTGATCATTAGTGAGAGAAATAAAGATTATAATTACATTTTTTTAAAAAAAGGCATGGCTGTGTTCCAAAGGACTTTATTTACAAAAATGGGTGTGAAGGAGGTGGGGTTCTATTTGGCCTGGGTGCTGCAGTTTGCCCGCCTCTGCCCTAGGATGGTACAGGGCACTGGTTGTAGCCCTGCTTTCATCTCCGTAAAGGTAGGTGATTTCTGGTGGCGGGATGCTGCCTGTGCTCTTTCCTCTCTCCTCTGGCCCCTCTTCTCTCTTGTTGCCAAGAGCGTGTGTTACAGGAGAAAACAGAGCATGGTAGGGGGTGTGCTTGGCGACCAGAGACCTGCATTCTGCCACTGCTACCTTGGGGACGCCACTTTCCTTTGGCTCTTTCTAGAAAATGAAGAGGTTGAACAAAGATGACTTCTGGCTCTCTTTCCTTGCTCAGAAGTATCAGTTTCATGGTCTTTGGCTAGCCTGATTCTGGATCTGTACCTGAGATGTCTTACTCATGTAGACTTAAGAAACATTTACACAGAAAGATCTCAAAATTGGCAGGACAGGATGGAAATGGGCCTGGAGGGAAGGAGGCACAGGGGAGAATCATGACAAAATTAGAAAGTAAACTGCAAAAGTATAAAACAGTGAGAAAACATTTAGCAGGGTGCTTTCCCAGAGAGAGCCTTATGACTTGACAATGAAAAATGCTTAGGGTAAGGATTGGAGACCATTTTAAACAGACCATGCAGTGGAGAGAGAAAGTGGTTCTGGATCGGGTTTGTAGCAACTTGTTAGCTAAATCCTTTGACTTCTCTTGAAATAGAGTACCCAGTATGAGAACCAGGTGATAGCAATTACTTAGAAGATATTTTATTGAGATCCTTCTGGATGCCTGGAGAAATTTTTAAAAATGAAAGAAAGGGCAAGTCCTGTCCTTGTTTAGTTAGTAATACTAAGTAAAAAAAATAGGAAATTAAAAAATGATAACTTCAGTGAAAGATTAATATGGTACAAAGCTTTAAAACTTTTTTATTGTGGTAAAATATAGATAATGTAACATTTACAACCTGAACCATTTTTTTTTTTTTTTTTTGCGGTACTCGGGCCTCTCATTGCTGTGGCCTCTCCCGCCGCGGAGCACAGGCTCCGGACGCGCAGCTTCAGCGGCCATGGCTCATGGGCCCAGCCGCTCCGCGGCATATGGGATCTTCCCGGACCGGGGCACGAACCCGTGTCCCCTGCATCGGCAGGCGGATTCTCAACCACTGCGCCACCGGGGAAGCCCATGAACCATCTATAAACATACAATTCAGTGGCATTAAGTACACTCACAATGTGTGCAACTGTCACTGCTGTCTATTTCCAGAACTTTTCCCATCATCCCCAGCAGAAACTCTGTACCCATTAACCAGGTTTAAAGCCTTCTCCATGGTGTACATGGGTATGATATGTAAAAATATGTTCTTTGCGGAATGTCAGAAAAAAGGGGATGAAGGGCATTTGAGGTGAAAAGGTCTGAGAGGCAAGGGGAAGATGTAGACTTAGGATATGGGGGCAGGGCTGCTGACAGCTTACATGGTGCCTTTATGTACAGGAGAAACAAAAGTCTCTTCCTCTGAGCATTTGTAGCCCGTAAGAGGCACCTGGCTGGGAATGCAGAACATGGGCTGGGTTGTGGCCCCTGCTAGCCCTCTTGGCTTGTCTGTAAGCCAAGATATGTGAAGCCGGGATATGAGGGTACATTGCCTTGATGGCAAAGCACATGCCTTCTGGGACTTCCCTGGTGGTCCAGTGGTTAGGACTCCGCGCTTTCACTGCCGAGGGCCTGGGTTCAATCCCTGGTGGGGGAACTAGGATCCCACAAGCCTTCTGGTTCTGGGGGTGGATTGAAAGAGGCCCCTGAGACATGAGTTCTCAAAGTGGAGCTAATGTGACAAGAAATAGGGAGCCATTGGAGGTTTTATAGTTTGGAATATGAGCAAAATCAAATGGAGAATAAAATCAGGCAGAAGCCACTTAGGTCTCTATCCTTCAAAGGTGTGACTGATTTAAACCCCTTTAACAGTGTGGAAGTTTACGCACGGTCGTCTCTTGCCTGTTATTAATCTCAGTTCTCTCGATGCTCACAATTCTAGGGTACTGAAATGGCTAAGTATTTTGAATCTCTGGTCAGAAACGAACCTTTCTTTGAAATTCCTGCGAAGAGGCACCTTGGCCTGGTGGTTTTTCGTCTAAAGGTAATGCCATCTTCCATCTCATGTGAAGGGTGTTATTTGGTAATTTTCAGCCTCTTGGAAATGTAAATACTGGGCTTCTGGAGATGCTTACAGGGAATGTGATACAGACTTGACTTCTCTTTATCCTTCACACAGGGTCCTAATTGCCTCACAGAAAGCGTGTTAAAGGAAATAGCTAAAGCTGGCCGGCTCTTCCTCATCCCAGCTGTTATCCAGGACAAGCTGATCATCCGTTTCACTGTGACATCCCAGTTCACCACCAGGGATGACATCCTGAGAGACTGGAATCTCATTCATGATGCTGCCACTCTCATCCTGAGTCAGCATTGTACTTCCCAGCCTAGCCCTCAGGGGGGGAACCTTATCCCCCAAACCAGGGGCCCCAGAGCCTTGGCCAAGGAACTGTCCTTTCCATCTGTCAGCGGGGCAGGAGATGACCCAGCCCAGGCCAGGAAGATCATCAAGCAGCCTCCACATGTGGGAGCCAGTCCCGTGAGAGGGGAAGGCAGCTGCCACCTTGAAACCCTGATGGACCCACTTGATGACTTCTTTTCAGAAGAGGCCCCAGACCTCACCAGACCCAAGCTGTCCTCCTTCCTGTTCCATTATTTGTCTGTGCAGAATAAAAAGAAGGCAGTGCGTTCCCTCAGTTGCAACAGCGTGCCCGTAGGTGATCAGAAGCCACTGCCCACAGATGGCTCTGTGAAGAATGGCGGCTCCTCCCGGGTCAGAATCTTTTCTAGGTTTCCAGAAGAGATGATGATGCTAAAGAAAAGTGCCTTCAAAAAGCTAATCAAGTTCTACAGTGTCCCCAACTTTCCTGAATGCAGCTCTCAATGTGGGCTCCAGCTGCCCTGCTGCCCTCTACAGGCAACAGTTTAGACCAGGGGGTTCAGCCAGAGTCCATGAATGTGTTTCAGGGAGTCTCTGAAGCCCTCAAAATTGTATGCTGAATTTATGTGCTTATGTTTATGTGCATTTTTCTTGGGAGAAAGCCAATGATTTCTTATCAGATTCTCATAGAAGTTCATGACCTATGATAGGATACAAAAAGAGAGTTTAAGCCAGCATGATCCAGAAGATTCCAGCAGGCTGGTCAGAGAGAAAGGGTCTAGGGTGGTGTATTGACAGGCAGCTTCTGTGGTTTAGCTTGTGACACTGAAACTTTCAAGTTTCATGAAATATAATGTGGAAATAAATTGTGCTTGTCCCTGAAAAAAACATATCCTGTGTCACTTAATTGACCACTGAAATATTTGTTTTTCTTTTCCATTATGGTTTACTACAGGGTAAAATATAGTTCCCTGTGCTATATGGAAGGACCTTGTTGTTTATCCATTCTATATATAATAGATTGCATCTTCTAATCCCAGATTCCCAAACCATCCTCCCCGCCTCCCATGCCTTGGCAACCACAAGTCTGTTCTCTATGTCTGTGAATCTGTTTCTGTTTCATAGATAAGTTCATTTGTGTCATATTTTAGATTCCACATATTAGTGATATCATATGGTATTTGTCTCTTTCTGACTTACTTCACTTAGTATGATAATCTCTAGGTTTATCCATGTTGCTGCACATGGCATTATTTCATTCTTTTTTATGGCCAAGTAATATTCCATTGTATATATGTACCACATCTTTATCCATTCATCTGTCGATGGACATTTAGTTGTTTCTATGTCTTGGCTATTGTAAATAGTGCTGCTATGAACATTGGGTTGTATGTATCTTTTTGGATTATAGTTTAATCAGATATATGCCCAGGAGTGGGATTCCTGGGTCATATGGCAACCCTATTTTTAGTGTTTTGAGGAACCTTCATACTCTTTTCCATAGTGGCTGCACCAATTTACATTCCCATCAACAGTGTAGGAGAGTTCCTTTTTCTCC
>NC_041224.1:88688610-88706959 GCF_002837175.3 Physeter macrocephalus
TTGCATTTCTCTAATAATTAGTGATGTTGAGCATCTTTTCATGTGCCTATTGTCCCTCTGTATGTCTTCTTTGGAGAAATGTCTGTTTAGATTGGGTTGTTTGTTTTTTTTTGTTACTGAGTTGTATGAGCTGCTTTTATATTTTGGAAATTAAGCCCTTGTCAGTAGTGTCATTTGCAAATATTTTCTTGCAGTGTATAGGTTGCCTTTTCATTTTGTTTATGGTTTCCTTTGCTGAGCACTGAAATAATGATTAACTAACCAGGGCATGTTCTGGAACCCAGATGAATGTACTTAGGGATTTTGCTTTTTAGTATGCTGAAGATTTGACTTTAATTGTGAGAAAGAGTTTGGAGGAGCCCTTGGTATGAAGAAGGCAGACAGCTTGAGTTAGGCACTGTGGCTTACAGTTTATAAATGAGAAAACGGAGGCCACAGGTCACACAGCTTATACGTGGGCAAACCCAGGTCTCCTTGTCCTCAGTAAAGCCCATGCTATTCCCAGCAGACCATAGTGTTCATGGTTGTCCTTGATTAGAAGTTCACCATTCAGCAGACCCCTCTAGTCCTTCACTACAGTTAAATGTTCCCCCTCTAGGTTTGGAACTTGTACATTTTTTTTTTTTCTGCACACTATAGTCAAATAAAAGCTGTACTCACAAGCAGCTTACCCATGGTGAGTTCATAGGCCAAAAAAATAATTTTCTTTCCATTTCAGATGGTGCTTTTACAGGGAGTGGTTCTGAAATTGGTTATATTAACAGTGTTAAAGGTAAACAAAGCTGGCCACTAGTTAAAGTAGTAAGGACAGATTTTTAATGAGTAATAACTACTGCAATAGAAAAAAGAGTCTGGCGTGAACTGGGCTCAACTTGACTTGTACAGCAGTCACTGGGCATTTTAGAGGGAGAATGGGGGAACAGGAAGGATGCACGCAGGCACTTAGTAGAGTCAGGGAAGTGAAAAATTACAAAAAGCAGGAAGAGGGGGTTGGTCCATGGGAAGCCCATCTGGGTTTGCTAACTGATGCTTATGGAAGTTAGCCTCCTACCCTCCCACAGAGGCTGGGGGCCAGGGGCCCTATCTTCAGGTGTTGGCTGGAACAAACGGTAAGTCTTTTGGCAGCCTTGTGTTTTCTCAGGCAGGCATTTTAAGGGGATGTAGGATCATCCCAGGGGTGTGGCCTTGAGCTGTTAGAAATTATGCTACTGTTTTGTTCAAGTCTTTATAGGCCAAGGTTGAGGCCTAGTAGGGAGGAGGGCTCAGAGGAGCCTGGGTAGAGTTTGGTCGGGGAGAGAATCTTTCTCAAGACCTTATAGTTTCATATTACCCTTGTTCTCAATTGGCGGTCGCAGAACTTTGCTGCATACTGGAATCGCCTGGGAGTCTTTAAAAAAAGTACTGATGCCTGGCTCTCACTCCCAGAAATCTTGATCTAATTGTTATGAGATGGGCCTGGGCTTTGGGATTTTTGACAGCTCCTCAAGTGATTCTAATGTGCAGCAATGTTTGAGAAGTACTGTTCTAGAGCTGCTTGCTGTTCCGAGGGATGCGTGCACTAGAAGCATTGGCATCCCCTGGTGCTTCTTATGCACCTTAAAACTTGAGAAGCCCTGCTCTAAGCCAGCGGTTCTCAAATTGAGCCTGCTTCAGCGTCACCAGCAGGGCTTGTTAAAACATAGGTGGCTGGGCCTATCCCCAGTGGTTCTGATTCAGTAGGTCTGGGGTGGGGTCTGGTCATTTGCATGTCTGACAAGCTCCCAGCTGATGCTGCTGCTGCTGGTCTGGGACCACTCTCTGGTCTATAAAGAGGTTGTCTCTTCTGTCAGTGCTAGGCGGGAGCTTAGCGATGCCAATGAGCTGTGTGACTTTAGGCATGTACGTCACCTCCCCAGGCTTTTTTTTTTTCTTTTATCAAAGAGGTTTGACTAGACACCCCCTAGGATTGCTTTTAGTTTTGCTGTAGCAAATAATACGTATGTGTGTATCTAGTAAATAGACACTGTTAATGTGAGTTTTCAAGAACAATTACAGGCTAAAGATGACAAAGTGCTGCTTTCTACTAGGCCTTTCCTGATGCCTGCACTGTCAGTCACACGAGATCTAAGATCTGAGCTTCAGTTAATAAAAGATAATCCATGTCCGAGGAAGTGAAGTACACTAGCTAAGCACACATGATGTGTAACTCAGGATGTTTTTCTGTCAGTGGTTTACCAAAATGCAGCCCCTGATCAACAGCATCAGCATTACCTGGGAATCTGTTAGAACTGCAAATTCCAATTCTAATTTCAACTCTGGGGAATGGGCCCATCAGTCTGTGTCTTAATAAGACTTCTTGGTGAAGGTGACTCTCAGTGCTCGATTTTCTTTTTTTTTTTTTTAAAGCTTTAAATAGTTTATTTTAGACTATATCAATCTCCTAAATCCTCTCTTACAAAATTCTTTCTCTAGATTAATGACTATTATGATGAAAGTGTCACTCTTCATTATAAATTCAACTATTGAAAAATACCTTTAAGAGTTAAGGTTTTTTTTGAATTGTATTTTATTTGTTTATTGTATACATCAGGTTCTTATTCCTTATCCATTTTATACATATTAGTGTATATAGGTCAATCCCAGTCTCCCAATCCATCAGCGCTTAAGTTTGAGACTCACTGCTGTGCCTGAACTAGGAGACTCAGACCATCTATTTAGCTCATCCTTTCTGCCTCCAACATGCCTCCCCCAGTGCCCAAGCACATATAGCAAAGCTTGCATAGGGAACCAGATGTTTATCAGGATTGCTTGATGAAAAAGCAATAGATAATTATTGCCTACCTGGTGCCAGGCACTGGGAATATAATGATGAGCAAAATAGATGGACTCTCTACTCTCATGGAGCTTACAGCTTCATAGAAGCATGACGTCTGTGCAGAGGGAAATTGCCAAGCATAATGGAATGCACCATCAGCTATATATCCGTATTACAACATGGCGCTCTGTGCGCTCTGGGGAGACAGCACCCACGTCAACTAGAAGACCTGGGTTGGCCAGTCGGCCCGCCTCCCCTGGAACAGTGCCGCAGTGACGCTGAGGGCCACCTTTCCTGTTAGCTGTCTCTTTACAGTCTTCATGCAGCCCCACCAACTGCAGTGACAAAATAATTATTTTTGAAAAGTTCAAACACATGGAAAATACTCTGGCCTTCCTTCTAGGGGTCTTTCCAGTCAGCTTTCTTTGAAACCCTGACATGACTTCCCAGATAGAGGCTTGGAAAACACCATCATACTGTGCTGAGCTCATCTCTTGGTCCTTAGCGGGGACCCACTAAGTGCTCGTAGAGCTGATGTACGAACGAGCAACACATGTAACATCATCTCTTAGGGAGGGTCACTGTGTTTTTATACCGGTTCTTGTTAGCTTCCATTTCAGATGCTGACATTTACTAATTTTACCCCCAAATTATTTTGGTTTGGAGACTCATTATATGTCTCCAAACAATACACCTGAAATCAGAGATCTGTTAAATGATTTACCTGGGTATCAGCGTATTAAAAAAATCCACTTGTACTTTCAAATGAGGAAGATGACTTGTACAGACATTTCTACGGACACGATTTTTGACCCTTTTAAAAGAGAAAAATCTGTCTTTAAAGTTGATTATCTGTCACAGGATGGCTTGATTTTGTTTACACATATGCAAACCCAGGTATTGAGGATATTGTGCTGGTGTCTCTATCCATCCCAATAGAGCTGTGGTTCCTGGCCTCAATCACGGAGGTCTGGGGAAGCGAGAGACTGAGGAAGCCATCTGGCTGGGAGGGAGAGTTTCTGAGTTTCTAACTGGGAAGTCAAAGATGTGGGTCAAAGGTGGTCAGGCCCCAGCAGGCTTTGGTTCCAGAACACTACTGTTCTGGATATTGGTGTAAGTGCTGACCTGTCACCCAAAAAAGATGTCCCCTGTGACACAGAATGACATCACAGCTTGAACAATCTCTGCTTACAACCTGATTGACTTTAACAAGATTCCAAGTAACACAATTGCACAATGTTATACTTTCAAAAGCAAAGGCTGGGCTATTTCCCATCACTTGGGTTAAAATTTTCACAGGGAGATCAATAAAGCAAAAGCAGAGATACCTAGAATTTTGCAAAAATTCCCAAATGCTGACCCACGAGCAACAGTTGTTCTAAATTGTTGCCTAAATTCACAGAGATGCAGTGATATCCGGAGTTTTCCTTAGGCCATCCTCAAGTCCCTTATGCATATTAAGTGCTCAGGCAATGTTTACTGTTGGGCATAATGAGCGGGATTCTGGTCATGAGTCCTCTGAGGAGTCTCCTCTAAAAAAGTGGAGAGAGTTTAAAAAATATTTCTAATACTGTGTTGGGGGTGGGGATGGCCACCCCTCATCATGTATCATTGAGAATCCCTGAATACGTTTGCCTGGGGCTTTTCAGGGACTAAATTGAGGGAGAATTAGGGCTCCTTTCTAGCTCCCGGTCATCTGAAGATGACTTCCTAGGGAAGGAAACTCTGTTTTAGGGAGGCTGGGGTGAACTCGAGCCACACTTCCTAGATGTGAACTTAGTGAGCATGATGCTCCTGTGACCTAGGACAAGCTCTAGTGAGGAATATGTCATCTTGAGGGCCACCACCAAGGACCTGCTCCTGGAACTCTGTGACTGACACATGCAGAGCTTATGGGGTTCTACTCAGAAAGGGTGGCAGCTGAGTGTAAGGACAAAGAGCCTGTCTGAGAGAGCTCCTTGCAGTTCCCAGACCCTCCTGTGCCACGCCAAAAGCCCTCGGTCCTTGAACAGGCTCTCTGGCCGGAGACTGGCTGTGGAGTGAAACCAGATCTCGACTGAGGAGCACGTGAGCCTGGGGGTGCGAGCTGGACCTCTGGGACTTCTCTGGTGCACAGTTACATTTTCTTTGGGGTGAGTGGAAATTATAAAAAATGTGAGACTTTACACGTTAAAAATTGGGAGATTCACATAAATATCTGGATTTCTGTTTCGTGAATAATCAGAAGATCTTGGAAGTACCTGGGCTATATAGTCCCATGACAATAATAAGCTGACTGAAACTGCGTCGTGGCCGTCCCCAAGTTTTCCACGTTCATTTGGGACCCGCTCTTCTCATCCGCATTACCAATACAAATCCTGAAGACACTTGAGTTTGCTGGATACCTTTTATGTATAGAGCTCTGATGCTCTAGACTTAAGCTCCTTCAAAGACTATAGGTGGCTTTATCACTTGTTGGCTAATGCTGTAGGCAGTGGCCAGGATGCTTCTGGGGGTAGGGTTGGCCTTACACTAGAGCTGGATTTCCATTGGGTTGTTCACTGGGGACCTACCCCCTCACCTCCCAACTCCTTACCACTTTTTACTTAGAATACCATTAGCATTATAAACGGGACACCTGTGAAAAATTACCAATGATACTGTCAGGCTCAGGGTTTGCATTTAGAATCAAGTCAGGAAGAAGTGCCATTGCATATGTTGGTGTTCATCTATTTTATTACATATTTTAAAAAATAACATCCTCCCTCTAACAAGCTTAGTTTGCAAATACAAACAGTAGGCGCAAATTGAAAAACCATTATATATAAATCTTTTCACTTGCAAAGGTTCGGGTGTAGTTTTAAAAAGTCTCCCCTTACTGGTATGCATAAAAAAACTGCACTGCACAATCTGCAATCAAATTAAAGTGGGATTATGTCAAGTGGCTGTACTAGGTCCATTCAGTTTCTTTCTAAAATACACTGAGTTACCCTCCTGGTAATATTCAGAGTTTCAGAGTTTTATCATTAATGGCGTTGTAAATGTCCTCAGTCATCGGCACATACATTTCTGCTTTGTCATCCAAGAAATACAAGGCATCTTTGATAACTGCAGGGTTAAAGCCCTCTTCCATGAGGGTCACTTTTCGGTGTTTAAAAGTTCCAGTGATCTCAATGGTGTCCTGAAAAACATCAAACAATCATCTGAGAGCTGTGAAAGCAGGTTCTGTGTGATACCAAGATAGCCTGTCTTCAGAACGTCCACTAGGGGGCCCTCTGTGGAGGTATTTTTCCTTCCTTTAAAGCTTGACGATCACATGTGGGGAGAGAGAGGCTGCTGACAGTGGAATATGAAGCAGAAGAGTCTGTCACTTGGTGAGCTTCCGGTATTACTGGAATATTCTGATTAATGGTGGGTTGGGGAAAACAATCATCTGCACACAGACAACTTTTTTTTTCAGCCTGTTTGTGACACTGAAGACTTGTTTCTTCTTCAATAAATAGGTGATGATCTGAGGATATTTCAACTTTCATGTCTCTCAACCATCACTGTAAAGCATATGTCAGTGCTTTATGAACATCAACAGAAATAACCGTTTAACCTTAGCAATATCTGGTAATCTAACACTTCTTTTCTCAAATCTTCAGCTACAGAATCAAGAGCTCAAGGTCCAAAATTGAGAGTGTTAAACTAAGGGGTTAATGTTTGAGAAAGTAAAAAAGAAAATCTCTATCCGTGACAGTTTAGCCTTTAGTAGTTCCTACTGGCTAATGATGCCCAGTTAAAGTTCACATCATAGAAAAAAGGTGCAGGACTTCAGTGGATTTTTCCATTCTTTAAAACTGGAAACAATAAATAAGAGGGTCGGAGCATTTCTATTTTATGTGTTTGTTATACCTCATCAAACAGACTTTGTGAGTTATTTGCTAACACTGTTGCTGAATGAACTGCCTGTGGTTTTAGGGGAAAAGGGATTAGGATTTGGTTTCAGCTAGCTATATTTTCTGGTATTTTGCTTCCTCATTTAGCTTCCTGAAAGGATAGTGAAAATTTGGCCGTTGTGCCGCCATGGTAGAAGAGGAATTGTTCCCTAAGATGCAGGTGTCTCCGAGAGTGGATAACTGAACTTTATAACAAGGGGTCTCACCTGTATTCTTAGAAACCAGGGCCTTGCATAATTGGGCAGGTAATCAGCCACATGCTTAAAGAGTTTCCTTCCATCAAATTCATGGTCTTCCTTCATCTTGATGGAGGCCATGCCAATTCGACCCTCGTGACCTAGAGTTAAAGTGAGAAAAAATTAGGTGGGTTGTATTTATGATGTATTTTATTTATGATGCTTTGCTAGGTCAAAGAACAGAGAACTGAGACAGCATTATGACATGGGTTTCTTTTGGATAGCTGGAATTTTTATTTCAAATATATGTTGAAGTTAAATTCTAAAGTGAATGAATGATCACAACAAAACAACAAGCTATACACTGATTGAATCTTTATTACATGCCAGGTCCTTTACTAAGTGTGCTTTATGTACTATCTTATTTAACCCTCACGACAACCTTATGAAGAGGTACAAAGATTATCTCCATTTTACAGGTGAAGAAACTGAGGCTTAATGACATTAAAAGACTTGTTCAAGTTCATGCAGCAAATACTAGGCAGGGCCAGAAATGGAATTGAGGGAGGCTGGTTAAAGATCCTGTGCTTATTGACATCATCCTTCTTGGCAGCCTAGATGTAAACACCAGAATGGGAAAAAGGTTGAATTAGTGGCTAAAAAAATTTTTTGGATTCTGGTGAAAAACTCTGGCTCCCCTGTCGAGGATAACTGGGCTCAGGTTGTTCTTTGGGTCGCAGGTCAGGTCTGTTGTGCTTCCAGGCACAAATGTCACCTCTGAGACTTATATAATCACGGTTCCTAATAGCTTTGCCTCTGCATTTCAGAGAGGCTGCGGGACCGGAGGGTGAAGGCAGATCAAGGTTGAGCGGTATGTGCCCACCGCACCCGCGCCTCCCCACCTTGATGCCTTCTAGTCCAGAGAGGTTGTGCTCTCCACAGGGGAAACAGATCCTAACAGCTCTTTCTTCCCGCTGTTTAGAACAATTACCATTGTTTTCTTGTGAGGATAGTGGTAATTACATATTAATACCTCTTCTGCGTGATCCGGCAGACCCGGTGGGAGTCCAGGTCCACTTCCCTGAACTACTTAACTGTAATCAGAGAGGGGGAAGGAGCCGCCCTTCATCACCTGGGCCCCAGCTTTCGAAATCTCTCCCATGGTGATTGTGTGTTTACCCATGACTCTAAACAAGGCAGAAAACAAGAGGAAAAATTATAAGAAAGGAAATGCATCCTCATTTGCTTTGCCTCTTATCTGAAGGAGGGAGGCAGGTCACCATACCCTCTTTCTCTAGGGGTCCCTGGTAGCTGTCTCAAAGGTACCGGGCTCAGGAATCTTGAATGTCTCCAATGAGCTCCTTTTAGAATTAAGGCAGAGGCTGATGCAACAGAAATCTTCAGTGTCAACCGGCTCCTTGCTTCTTGCTCTGGCAGAGGCAATGCCCAACCGAGAGGCGAATGGGGCTGTTGGATCTCAGGTCTCTGTCCTGACTCCCAGAGGTTGGCTGGGGCTAGTTCAGCTCCAGGGGGAAGGTTCCTGTCTGCAGCAGTTCGGGCCAGAGGTTCTCTAGAGTTGCACTATCCAATATGGTGGCCACTGGTCACATGTAGCTATTAAAATTAATTATAATTAAATAAAATGAAAAATTCAGTTCCTCAGTTGCACTAGCCACATTTCAAGTGCTCAACAGCCATATGGTAGCTATTGGTTACCATGCTGGACCGTGCAGATATAGAACCGTTTCAGAACACTGCAGAAAATTCTATTGATAATATAAAGCTCTAGAGAGTAGTTTGGCAGTTCTTGTGTCATCCCTATTCTAGGCCCAAACTTAGAAGTTTCCTCCTGGTCCAAAGCTGAGATCTGTGAAGGCCTTGTTCAGCCCTTTGGTAGTGAGAATCACCCTGGTGGACTGATGCCTTTCTCTAGATAGACCTGCCACATTTCTAGGCTGCAAGAGTGGCAATGAGAATCACAGAATCTGAAAATAGGAGAGACTTTAGGGTTCATCTCTAACCTTTCACTGCTGTAAGAATTCTCACAGGATCCCAGGTGGACAGCCAGCCTCTTTACACATCCCAGTTGGTGGGACATTGTCTACCTCAGGAGACAGACCATTCTGTTGTTGGTCCCTCTGGTTACAGGAGAGTTCTCAGGCTAAAATTTGCTCCCTGGTCATTTCAATCCATCCGTTTTATTCTGCTTTCCAGCGCAACATAAACACAGCTGCTCCTTGTTCTACCCGACTTGTCTCCCAATCATTTGAAACCCATTAGCTTCCTCTTCTTTGCTCTATATCAATGGCTCCTAAACTTTACTGGGTGGCAGACCCACTTGGGAATTAAAAAAAGACACAAAGATTGAGTCCCAAACCCCAGATCTGGGCTTTAAAAAGTTTCCCAGATGATTCTGATGACTGGCTAAATTTTCAGAACCAATAGGCCTCCAGGCTTCTCAGACTTCAGTGTTTTTTAAAAATTGTGGTAAAACATACAATTCATTATTTTAACCATTTTAAAGTATACAGTTCAGTGGCATTTAGTACGTTCACAATGTTGTACAACTATCACCAGTATCTAGCTCTAGAACACTTTCATCACTCCAAAACCAGACTTCATTTGTTTTAAGAATCACTGGAGGGCTTGTTAAAACACAGCTCCCTGGGCCCCACCCCGGAGATTCTGGTTCAGTAGTTCTGGGGTGGGCATTTTTAACATGAGAAATATCAAATTTTTAACCAGCTCCTGGGCAATGATGCTGTTGCTGGTCCAGGGACCCTACTGTCAAATGAAAAAAATGCACAACGTGAGAGTTGTGAGTTAAATTTTACTGGGGGGCAAAATGAGGACTATAGCCTGGGAAGCAGCATTTCAGATAGCTCTGAGAAACTGCTCCAAAGAGGTAGGGCAGGGCTTCCCTGGTGGCGCAGTGGTTGAGAATCCGCCTGCCAATGCAGGGAACACGGGTTCGAGCCTTGGCCCGGGAGGATCCCACATGCCGCGGAGCAACTGAGCCTGTGCTCTGGAGCCTGTGCTCTGCAGCGGGAGAGGCCAAGACAGTGAGAAGCCCGCGTACCGCAACGAAGAGTGGCCCCCGCTTGCCTCAACTAGAGAAGGCCCATGAGCAGTGACAAAGACCCAATACAGCCAAAAAAAAAATAAATAAATAAAAAATAAATTAAAAAAAAAAAAAAAAAAAAAGAGGTAGGGCAGAAGGTCAGTACACATGGGATTTTAGTGAAGGGGGATACATGCAGTCAAGCACACATTTTTGCGGAAGGTTGCTGCTAGTCACAAGGAGCAGATGTCACCATGAAGGATTTTAGTGCTTTTCTAGATATGAGGAGATGCAAGAATTGGGCTCATAAAATCTTCTCCTGATAATATCTAACTATCTGAAGGCCTGTTCTGCTGGTTTTTCCCAGAGCACAGAGTGCCTCATTCCTGGTCTCCACCTTGAACTCCTTTCAGGGCATGTTGAAGGTCAGCAGCTACAGCGGCTTGTAATTTGATCCTTGCAGAGGTAGATGGCAAGTGCCAATTTGTAGGTGACACCACTTTGAAGAGCAGTGGATTAGGCCTTTCCATTCCATTTCCCATATTCTCTTACCTTCTCATACTCATTCTTTTGTATTGTTACTTTAAAAAATCCAGCATTTAGAAGGGCATGCAACATATTCCAGGTGGGGTCTGTGAGAGGCCAGCATGGTGCCATGGCTGACAACCACAATATTGGCCTTTGTGTTAATTCAGCCTGAAATCCAACATGAGAAGTATTCTGCACCCCTCAGACTCTGACCTAAGATGTGGCTACACTTCCTGTCAAGTCATTGTCACCGGGTTGGAGAAGAGCAGGCAAAAGAAAGCCTCAAATATTCTTTAAAAAATAAAAGGACAGCACAATGTCATGTGAAACCATCATAGCTCAGGTAAAAGGGGCTTTGGGATTTCCATTTTGAGTACAGATGAGAATCCCAAATACTGAGTTCTAGGGAATACCAATTCCCCTAGTACCTTATATTTGGATAGTGATTTGGAAGTTTTAATTCTCTCTGACATCTATAATTAAAATGATTTCTTTTCATGACAACCCTCATGTACGTGTCTGATAAATATACATTTAGTATTTATGTAATTAAAATGAATTAGTTTTCTCGATAATCTTAACTGCAGGATTGGTATTATCTCTAATTTAGTGATCTGTGTGAAGTCAAACAGCCAGCATGTGTTGGAGCCAGGACCCAAAATCAGAACTCACCCTCCCCCCTCTGCTGGCAGAGGCAGATCTGCAGACAGAGGCTTGGTGACAGCACTTTGTGTGATGATTCTGAAACTCAGTGGAGCAAGCTGGGGTCAGGGACTTGGTTTAAAAGAAGAGTCTGGAAAAAATCAGCTCCTTCCTGGCTTTTTTCTTCTAGCAACGGCACTTGCTCTTATTTGTGCCTCCCAGTTCAGAGGCCAAGATACCACTCCCAAGCTCTCAAGCATGATACCTCTTTTCTTGAGGCATGCCAAATGCTGCATGGACCCTGCATCATGGAGAGATTCGGCTTGCTTGAGAGCCCAAGAACAGCTGGGGAGTGAACCACAGAGGAAGGCCAGGTTCAGATGTACTGACCTGTCTGATTTATAATGGCACATAAACCAGACATAAGCCCCTTACTCCCAGGAGGCTAGGAAAGAGTTGTTTGATTCTCCAGCTGGCAGGAGGAAGTGATGGCAAACTTTGCCCGGGGGTTAAAATCATGTTCAGTTAGTGTAGGAGTTTTGGCATTGATTTATAATACCTTGTGCATACCTGGCACAGACACGCCATAAACATTCACTTCTTGGACAAAATCAACCAGTCCTACTATGTCAGCAACTTCAGTGGTGGCCACATTTTCCCCTTTCCACCTGGAAGAAAAGGCAAGGTTAGCAGAGGTCACTGGTAGTCTGCGGTGCAGGTTGTCTGTGACAGGTGTTTCCTCCAGACCTCTGTGGGGTGGCTGTGCTTGTCTTCCTCACCTTGGCCCCCAAACTCTCCAACTTAGTCATAGGAGAGGCACCCTGCTTGAGGCATGAAAGACAAAGGCATAGACCTAAAGAATAAAATGTGGAATTTTAACCTTGCCACGTGAAATGTGATACACAGAATGATGTTCTAATGTTAAAATATGGGCTTGGCCTAGGAAAGGCACTAGAAATTAAAAATAAATCTCATTGACTTTTTGCTGTGTTTAGGTCTCTCACTTCCCTCATTCACTAACTTTGGCTACTATTTAATTCAGTTAGTAAATTTCTATTAAATAGAATTTCCTACTTGTATTTCAGGGTCTTATGGCAAAGAAAAAGCTTTTAATAAGAAAGAAAATATCATACTCTATTTGCAGGGAGAATAATGTTAGTGCCCAATCAGGTGCTACTTTTTCTTTTAATAAAGAGTTAAATTTTGTCTTACATTTAAAAATTCTTTAGATCTCCCAGAAGTATCTTTTTTAGTAACATGAAGGTGGCATAAAATAATGATATAGATCCAGAGTCATGGGATATTAGAGATGGAAGGAACCCTAAGGATCGCTGGGACCCTCATTTCATGGGTGAAGGAACTGAGGTGCAGGAAGATTACCTGCCTGATAACACAGCTGCTCAGGGGTAAGAGGAAGCCTGGGAGCTGAGTTCTTCTCATTCATATCCATGCTCTTTCTACTACAGCCAGACAACTTCCATCTCTTCCTCATTCATTCATGCAAAAAGTAATCACTGGACTAGGTGCTGGGGGGCGAACAAGCAGACACAGGGTCTGGCCTGAGGGAGTTTATACGGGAAGAAAGCTGGTTAAACAGAAGTGTCATGAAGCTGGAGGACCATGCTGTTGCTGAGAAGTAATTTCATGGTCTATTACGATGACTTTCAAACACCACTGTGCTGACTTGTGGGTTCTGTGGGAAACCATCTGGTTGGGAATGGAGAGTGGGAGGGAGAGAAGCAGATGGGGCTCAGAACCCTCACCTCCTCTTCAACTAGATCAGCGTCACATTAATTTGCATTTGATTTTATCTAAGAAAAAGCCTCATGATTGGAAACAGTATGAAAATCCCTGGCTGACCTGAGTGACTGGTAATAATTGAGGATAAATGTGAGGAATTGGATGGACTAAGTTATTTAGGTGCCCAAAATCAGACACAGGTTTTCTGTCCTAGTTTCATCTGGTGTTGCTCAACCAAGATAACTATGCATTGCAGAGTGATACCCCATGTATTTTGCTCCTTGTTTTCTGGGAATACAGGAGGTTGAATTGACACACCAAAGAGGTAGAAGGAAATGGAGTACCATAACCAAAGTGGAATGAGACTCTAATTTAGGAGTAAGCCAAATTGTGCATGTGTTTGTTTTTGGCTCAATAATTCAGAGAAACCAACCGGAATGTATCTCCAACTCTGTCGTGGAAGTAGATAAAATTTTCGTGGTCCATCATTAAGAGGTCTCCACTGTTGAAATAGAGGTCTCCTTTCTTAAAGACATCTCTCAGTTTTTTCTTCTCTGTCTGAGTCTTTCCTCCAGCATAGCCACTAAATGGTGTGAGTTGTGTGATTCTGCAAACCAGGAGTCCGACTTCACCTAAGACAGAAGAAAGTAAATTGTTATTTTATGTACTGGCAGTAGGCAAATTTTAGTATTAACCTTGTTTTAAAACTGATGCCATACAACCCAGTGGCAACAAGCTGGCTGCAGGAAGAGTCATTTTACATGCATGTGTACAAGTATTTCCATGTACATCATATACACACATATATACACCATGCACACACACACACATTACGTTATTCTCTATGGCCACACATTTGTAATTCTTTTAATACTAATCTTTCACTGAATAATGATTTACACACACAATTAGACAAACACATAGTAGTTTAAGCTTAAAGGAAAGGCCTGCTAAAGCTAACTGTAGATTTGCAACCATAATTACTTATCCCCTTCTGCAAAATGCTTACCTCATAATCAAGAAATTATTAAGCTAGGTTTCAAATTATAGTTATATTACGTGTAGTGGTAAATTACTATCCTTTGGAATTTATTTCCGAGAGTACGAAAATAAACCTCTTTTTTTCCCCCACTCTGATAAATTTTACCTTGTGTTCATTTTAGCAGTGATATGTTAGTTCTTAAGAATCACTTGGTTAAGGTACGAAAAGGCACAGGTTAATTGAACAAAAATCCACTGTACCTTTGGGAACTTTGATGCAATATCCATTTCCGTCTCGAACAGGTTCATCTTTCTCCACATCATATTTAATCAGCTCATAATTTACGACTTTCTAGCAAAATTAAAATGGATCATTCTGAGCACATAATCTTTCACAAATTTTTATTTTTTATTGTGGCATAGCATACATAAAGTATACAAAGTGCACATACTTTAAGTGTACAGCTTGATGAATTTTTGCATATGCATACCCTTATGTAACTACTGCCCAGATCAAGATACTAAACATTTTCATTACCTTAAGAAGTTTCCTCCTGACCCTTTCTGTCAAGTCACTATTCTGACTTTTATTGCCATCAAGTAGTCTTAAGCATCAAATAAGTGAAATAAATATATGCCTTAGTATCTGCTGCTTTCACTCAGCATAATGTCTGTGATATCCATCCCTTCTGTTGGTGTTTGTGTCAGTGGTGTACTTTTATTGCCATGCAACTTTCCTTGTATGAATATACCACAATTTATTTATTTCTTCTCCTGTTAATGGACATTTGGATGTTTCTAGTTTTAGACTATTAAATATAAAGCTGTTATGAACATTCTCATGCATGTTTTTTGGTGGACACATCACATGTGGGCTTTTAAAATCTTGTTTAGGGGAGACCTTCAAGATGGCGGAGGAGTGAGAAGTGGAGATCGCCTTCCTCCCCACAAATACATCAGAAATACATCTACACGGGGAACAACTCTTACAGAACACCTACTGAATGCTGGCAGAAGACCTCAGACCTCCCAAAAGGTAAGAAACTCCCCACGTACCTGGGTAGGGCAAAAGAAAAAAAAAAAAAACAGAGGCAAAAGAATAGGGACGGGACCTGCATCAGTGGGAGGGAGCTGTGACGGAGGAAAGGTTTCCACACACTAGGAGCCCCTTCGTGGGCAGAGACTGCAGGTGGCGGAGGCGGGGAGCTCCGGAGCCGCGGAGGAGAGCGCAGCAACAGGGGTGCGGAGGGCAAAGCGGAGAGATTCCCGCACAGAGGATCGGTGCCGACCAGCACTCACCAGCCCGAGAGGCTTGTCTGCTCACCCGCCGGGGCGGGCGGGGCCTGGGAGATGAGGCTCGGGCTTCGGTGGGAAGCAGGGAGAGGACTGGGGTTGGCAGCGTGAACACAGCCTGAAGGGGCTAGTGCGCCACAGCTAGCCGGGAGGGAGTCCTGGAAAAAATCTGGAGCTGCTGAAGAGGCAAGAGGCCATTGTTTCGGGGTGCATGAGGAGAGGGGATTCAGAGCACCGCCTAAACGAGCTCCAGAGATGGGCGCAAGCCGCGGCTATCAGCGCGGACCCCAGAGACGGGCATGAGATGCTAAGGCTGCTGCTGCAGCCACCAAGAAGCCTGTGTGCAAACACAGGTCACTCTCCACACCTCCGCTCCTGGGAGCCTGTGCAGCCCGCCACTGCCAGGGTCCCGTGACCCAGGGACAACTTCCCTGGGAGAACACACGGCGTGCCTCAGGCTGGTGCAACGTCACGCTGGCCTCTGCCGCTGCAGGCTCACCCTGCAACCGTACCCCTCCCTCCCTCTGGCCTGAGTGAGCCAGAGCCCCTGAATCAGCTGCTCCTTTAACCCTGTCTTGTCTGAGCGAAGAACAGATGCCCTCAGGTGACCTACACGCAGAGGCGGGGCCAATCCAAAGCTGAACCTCAGGAGCTGTGCGAACAAAGAAGAGAAAGGGAAATTTCTCCCAGCAGCCTCAGTAAAAGCGGATTAAATCTCCACAATCAACTTGATGTACCCTGCATCTGTGGAATACCTGAAAAGACAACGAATCATCCCAAATTGAGGCGGTGGACTTTGGGAGCAATGATATATATATTTTATTCCTTTTTCTCTTTTTGTCAATGTGTATTTGTGTGCTACTTTCTGTGATTTTGTCTGTATAGCTTTGCTTTTACCATTTGTCCTAGGGTTCTGTCTGTCCGCTTTTTTGTTGTTATTCTTTTTTTAACTACAATTAGCTTTTAGAGCTTGTTATCATTGGTGGATTTCTTTTTTGGTTTGGTTGCTCTCTTCTTTCTTTCCTTTTTTTATTTTAAATTTTTTAATTTTTAGTAATTATTTTTTATTTTAATAACTTTATTTTATTTTATTTTACTTTATTTTATTTATTTATTTCTTTTTTTCTCCCTGTTCTTCTGAGCCATGTAGCTGATAGGGTGGATTTCTTTTTTGGTTTGGTTGCTCTCTTCTTTCTTTCCTTTTTTTATTTTAAATTTTTTAATTTTTAGTAATTATTTTTTATTTTAATAACTTTATTTTATTTTATTTTACTTTATTTTATTTATTTATTTCTTTTTTTCTCCCTGTTCTTCTGAGCCATGTAGCTGATAGGGTCTTGGTGCTCCGGCCGGGTGTCAGGCCTGAGCCTCTGAGGTGGGAGAGCTGAGTTCAGGACATTGGTTCGCTAGAGACCTCCCAGCCCCTCATAATATCAGTTGATGAGAGGTCTCCCAGAGATATCCGTCTCAATGCTAAGACCCAGCTCCATTGAACGACCAGCAAGCTCCAGTACTGGACATCCCATGCCAAACAACTAGCAAGACAGGAACACAACCCCACCCATTAGCAGAGAGGCTGCCTAAAATCATAATAATAATAAGGTCACAGACACCCCAAAACACACCACCGGATGCGGTACTGCCCACCAGAAAGACAAGATCCAGCCTCATTCACCAGAACACAGGCACCAGTCCCCTCCACCAGGAAGGCTACACAACACACTGAACAAACCTTACCCACTGGGGCAGACACCAGAAACAATGGAAACTATGAACCTGTAGCCTGCAAAAAGGAGACCCCAAACACAGTAAGTGAAGCAAAATGAGAAGACAGAGAAATACACAGCAGATGCAGGAGCAGGGTAAAAACCCACCAGACCAAACAAATGAAGAGGAATTAAGCAGTCTACCTGAAAAAGAATTCAGAGTAATGATAGTAAAGATGATCCAAAATCTTGGATATAGAATGGAGAAAATAAGTGAAACGTTTAAAAAGGACCTAGAAGAACTAAAGAGCAAACAAACAATGATGAACAACACAATAAATGAAATTAAAAATTCTCTAGAATGAATCAATAGCAGAATAACTGAGGCAGAAGAACGGACAAGTGACCTGGAAGATAAAGTAGTGGAGATAATTACTGCAGAGCAGAATAAAGAAAAAGGAATGAAAAGAATTGAAAACAGTCTCAGAGACCTCTGGGACAACATTAAACACACCAACATTTGAATTATAGGGGTCCCAGAAGGAGAAAAAGAAAGGAAATGAGAAATATTTGAAGAGATTATAGTTGAAAACTTCCCTAATATGGGAAAGGAAATAGTTAATCAAGTCCAGGAAGCACAGAGAGTCCCATACAGGATAAATCCAAGGAGAAACATGCCAAGACACATATTAATCAAACTATCAAAAATT
Organism: Physeter macrocephalus; assembly: GCF_002837175.3. Classification (NCBI taxonomy): domain Eukaryota; kingdom Metazoa; phylum Chordata; class Mammalia; order Artiodactyla; family Physeteridae; genus Physeter; species Physeter macrocephalus. The sequence goes on from NC_041224.1 coordinate 88,706,162, forward strand.
AAATACAAAGAAAAAATATTAAAAGCAGCAAGGGAAAAACAACAAATAACATACAAGGAAATCCCCATAAGGTTAACAGCTGATCTTTCAGCAGAAACTCTACCAGCCAGAAGAGAGTGGCAGGACGTATTTAAAGTGATGAAAGGGAAAAGCCTACAACCAAGATTACTCTCCCTAGCAAGGGTCTCATTCAGATTTGACAGAGAAATTAAAACCTTTACGGACAAGCAGAAGCTAAGAGAATTCAGCACCACCAAACCAGCTTTACAACAAATGCTAAAGGAACTTCCCTAGGCAGGAAACAGAAGAGAAGGAAAAGACCTATGATAACAAACCCAAAACAATTAAAATGGTAATAGGGACATACATATCGATAATTACCTTACATGTGAATGGATTAAATGTTCCAACCAAAAGACATAGAATGGCTGAATGGATACAAAAACAAGACCCAAATATATGCTGTCTACAAGAGACCTACTTCAGACCTAGGGACACAAACAGACAGAAAGTGAGTGGATGGAAAAAGATATTCCATGAAAATGGAAATCAAAAGAAAGCTGGAGTAGCAATTCTCATATCAGACAAAATAGACTTTAAAACAAAGACTATTACAAGACACAAAGAAGGGCACTACATAATGATCAAGGGATCAATCGAAGAAGAAGATATAACAATTGTAAATATTTATGCACCCAACATAGGAGCACCTCAATACATAAGGCAAATACTAACAGCCATAAAAGGGGAAATTGACAGTAACACAATCACAGTAGGGGACTTTAACACCCCACTTGC
>NC_041224.1:88708067-88710006 GCF_002837175.3 Physeter macrocephalus
ACCAATATCACTGATGAACATAGATGCAAAAATCCTTAACAAAATACTAGCAAACAGAATCCAACAGCACATTAAAAGGGTCATACACTATGATCAAGTGGGGTTTATCCCAGGAATGCAAGGATTCTTTAATATATGCAAATCAATCAGTGTGATACTCCATATTAACAAACTGAAGGATAAAAACCATATGATCATCTCAATAGATGCAGAAAAAGCTTTTGACAAAATTCAACCCCCATTTATGATAAAAACTCTCCAGAAAGTAGGCATAGAGGGAACTTACCTCAACATAATAAAGGCCATATATGACAAACCCACAGCCAACATTATTCTCAAGGGTGAAAAACTAAGACCATTTCCGCTAAGATCAGGAACAAGACAAGGTTGCCCACTCTCACCACTATTATTCAACCTAGTTTTGGAAGTTTTAGCCACAGCAATCAGAGAAGAAAAATAAATAAAAGGAATCCAAATCGGAAAAGATGAAGTAAAGCTGTCACTGTTTGTAGATGACGTGATACTATACTTAGAAAATCCTAAAGATGTGACCAGAAAACTACAAGAGGTAATCAATGAATGTGGTAAATTTGCAGGATACAAAATTAATGCACAGAAATCTCTTGCATTCCTATACACTAATGATGAAAAATCTGAAAGAGAAATTAAGGAAACACTCCTATTTACCATTGCAACAAAAAGAATAACATACCTAGGAATAAACCTACCTAAGGAGACAAAAGACCTGTATGCAGAAAACTGTAAGACACTGATGAGAGAAATTAAAGATGATACAAGTAGATAGAGAGATATATCATGTTCTTGGATTGGAAGAATCAACATTGTGGAAATGACTATACTACCCAAAGCAATCTACAGATTCAATGCAATCCCTTTCAAATTACAAATGGTATTTTTCACAGAACTAGAACAAAAAATTTCACAATTTGTATGGAAACACAAAAGTCCCCGAGTAGCCGAAGCAATCTTGAGAAAGAAAAACGGAGCTGGACAAATCAGGCTCCTGGACTTCAGATTATACTACAAAGCTATAGTAATCAAGACAATATGGTACTGGCACAAAAACAGAAATATAGATCAATGGAACAGGATTGAAGGCCCAGAGATAAACCCACGCACATATGGTCACCTTATTTTTGATAAAGGAGGCAAAAGTATACAATGGAGAAAAGACAGCCTCTTCAATAAGTGGTGCTGGGAAAACTGGACAGCTATATGTAAAAGAATGAAATTAAAACACTCCCTAATACCATGCATGAAAATAAACTGAAAATGAATTAAAGACCTAAATGGTAAGGCCAGATACTGTAAAACTCTTAGAGGAAAACATAGGCAGAACAGTCTATGACATCAATCACAGCAAGATCCTTTTTGACCCACCTCCTAGAGAAATGGAAATAAAAAGAAAAATAAACAATGGGACCTAATGAAACTTAAAAGCTTTTGCACTGCAAAGGAAACATAAACAAGGTGAAAAGACAACACTCAGAATGGGAGAAAATATTTGCAAATGAAGCAACTGACAAAAGATTAATCTCAAAAATTTACAAGCAAGTCATGCAGCTCAATATCAAAAAACAAACAACCCAATCCAAAAATGGGCAGAAGACCTAAATAGACATTTCTCTGAAGAAGATATACAGATAGCCAACAAACACATGAAAGGATGTTCAACATCACTATTCATTAGAGAAATGCAAATCAAAAGTGCAATGAGGTGTCACCTCACACCAGTCAGAATGGCCATCATCCAAAAATCTACAAACAATAAATGCTGGAGAGGGTGTGGAGAAAAGGGAATCCTCTTGCACTGTTGGTGGGAATGTAAATTGATACAACCACTATGGAGAACAGTATGGAGGTTCCTTAAAAAACTAAACATAGAACTACCATATGACCCAGCAATCCCACTACTGGG
>NC_041224.1:88710131-88735096 GCF_002837175.3 Physeter macrocephalus
ATATATACAATGGAATATTACCAGCCATTAAAAGGAAACGAAATTGAGTTATTTGTAGTGAGGTGGATGGACCTAGAGTCTGTCATACAGAGTGAAGTAAGTCAGAAAGAGAAAAACAAATACCATATGCTAACACATATATATGGAATCGAAAAAAGAAAAAAAAGTGGTCATGAAGAACCTAGGGACATGACGGGAATAAAGAAGCAGACCTACTAGAGAATGGACTTGTGGACACGGGGAGGGGGAAGGGTAAGCTGGGACAAAGTGAGAGAGTGGTAGTGTACATATGGACAAATATATACTACCAAATGTAAAATAGATAGCTAGTGGGAAGCAATCACATAGCACAGGGAGATCAGCTCCGTGCTTTGTGAGCAGCTAGAAGGGTGGGATAGGGAGGGTGGGATGGAGGGAGACACAGGAGGGAAGAGATATGGGGATATATGTTTATGTATAACTGATTCACTTTGTTATAAAGCAGAAACTAACAGACCATTGTAAAGCAATTATACTCTAATAAAAATGTTATAAAAAAAAATCTTGGGGCTTCCCTGGTGGCACAGTGGTTGAGAGTCCGCCTGCCGATGCAGGGGACACGGGTTCGTGCTCCGGTCCGGGAAGATCCCACATACCGTGGAGCGGCTGGGCCCGTGGGCCATGGCCGCTGAGCCTGTGCGTCCGGAGCCTGTGTTCCGCAACGGGAGAGGCCACAGCAGTGAGAGGCCCGCGTATGGCAAAAAAAAAAACACAACAAACTTGTTTAACCTTAATACACTACTGTTAGATGTTTCGCATTCCAGGGACATGTTCTCCAATACATTTAAGATTCAATGATATAATGGTATAATTTGTTTCATGCCCATGGCTATAAAATTATTAAAATTTCACCATATTTCATGTTACTATAATTCAAGGGCATAAGAATTTAAATTTAATTCAGTAAGAGCAATAAATATACTATTTTTTATATTGGCAGAAAAATACAAATGTGACAGTATTTAATTTTAATTATTAACCATGATTACTATGTCCATTTCAAATTTGTATTCAAATCTGTATGATAAATTAACCAATCATATGCTTTGGTAGTAGCAGTTAACCATTAGAAACCAAATAGCATTCATAGTCAACAAATGTAGATCTTATTTATTTGCAAGAATGTAAAAAAAATTTGGGGTGGTAAGTAATGCTTTTTTTCCTTATCAAATGCAGGGTCATGGTCTTCCTTTTTTTCTAGTTAAAAAAATATGGTTTTGTTTAAAGTAGAAAAACTGACAATAAAACATGGCAATCAATGGATGAGAAGCAAAGAACTAGTAATATACAGCATCAATTTCTCGGGTCCTCAGGTTTAGTTTGAAATGAAAGTTTCCCTGCAACTCACGTTTTCTGAGGGTTAGTAGTGACAACATAGATAGCTTGCACCAGGCCTCAGCTCAGCTTTCTGCCCTCTCTTGTTGTGAACTGCATTTAGCCTGGGTATCCAAGGTTTGGGCTGGTTCAGGTTAGCCTGATGCTAACTAGAGAAGATTAACCCTCTCAGCAGCGATTCCAGTGGGGAGTAGGAAATTGATTCTCAGTCTGTAGTAGTGCTGCCCAGTGGAATTTTCTGTGATGATGGAAATGTCCTACAACTGTACTACTCAACGTGGTCATCACTAAACACATGTGGCTACTGAGCACTTGAAATGTGGCTAGGGTGAATGAAGAACTGATTAAAAATTTACATAATTTAAATAGCTACATGTAGCTAGTGGCTACTGTATTGGATGGCACAGGTGTGGAGCACAGTGGAGGGACATGTGTAGTGTAGGTTTGGCTGTTATTGTTAGAGAGGTTCCTTGGACTTGGGAATGCCTGGAGATCAGGCCAGAATACAAGGAATGGAACAGTAATAAACTTTACAACTAATAACTCTTCAAGGCTATTATATGACAGGCATTGGGCTATATCCTATTTTTTTTTTTTTTTTTTTTTTTTTTGTGGTATGCGGGCCTCCCTTTGTTGTGGCCTGAAGCCCTGGGCTATATCCTATTTAATGTAATCCTTTCAACAACTCTCTTCCCTTATTACACTGAGTTTGGGCCAGGCACTAGGCTCTATATTTTCTCTTTCTGTCTCCCTCATAGATTCTGAAGTTGAGGCCTAAGGAACACAAAGGGCATGACCTTGGGCTAGTCTGTGATGGTAGTGGAATTTGATCTCTTGGGCCAGATCTCTTATGCACATGGACTATTGTCCTCTGTACTTTGCTGGTCAGTCTCTGGGGGCACAGGTTGCCTGGGAGCTCTGGTGTGGCTGTTTCATGCCCAGGCAGGATGAGCTGCCCAAGGCATAACCACAGTAATGACTGCTCAAGCAAGTGAAGGTTCAGCATTCGCTGAATATTTCTGGAATTTTGCAGAATAGGTGGTCATCTGGAAGACTGACTGCTCTAGCACAATAAAAGGCAAAGGGATTGTCTGGAGATGAGGCAATAAAATGACTGAGAGGGAAAAGAGAATGCTGTGAGAGCTGGCTTACACGTAAGAAATATCTTTCTGGTGTAGTTACTAGGTGAAAACAAATGTTTACAAGATCCTACAACTCGGATGCACCCTGGTTATCTCGAAGGAGTGGTTCTTAACCCTGGCTGAACAGCTTAAAAAAAATACTGATGCCTGGGCTTCCCCTCAGAACAATTGAATCCAAAGCTCAGGGGGTGGGGGCCCTGCACCTATATGTATAAAAAATTCCCCTGGTTGTGGTAACGTACAGTGTGATGAAAGGGAAGTACCACATTTCACGGTGTATAGTAAACATACAGAACTGGTAACCTTCAGGTGTTTTAACATATACAAGTATAAATGGCATTTAGAAGACTTCACACAAGTTGCAGATGGCAAAGGCATAATGGGTTGTTATTAATAGAAATTAATATTTTAAAATTAGAGGACCGTGTCATTTTTAGGTCATTGTCACAGAGCCTGAGCAAAACCTCTCTTGGTGATATGAATGGCCCATGGCTCTGAGACTGCATGGAATTCTGATAACATCATCATGACATAGCTTTTAAGAAATCTCCATGTGCTGAAAGCTGGCTGCCCTCATTTTTCAATGTACTTACTCTCAGTAGGTAGTTTACTCTTCCAACAGCACCGACTTTTCTCGTGTAATTCACAAATCCGATATTGCCTTCAGTGGAAGCATAGAACTCATAAATATGAATGTCCCCAAATCTCTTGATGAATTCTCTCCACACATCTCCTCGCAAGCCATTTCCCAATGCCACTCTCACTTTATGGTCACGATCGTTTAGTTTCTGTAGCAGGACGAAGAAGAGACCAAGCTGAAACATCTCTGGAGCCTGTACTTACATATTAATAGTGGCCTTTATGTTTCTACATATTCATGTTGGTTATCAGCTGACCTTAGTGCATGCCTTTTCTGTCATCCACACATATTACACCTCCCCCCCTACCAACACACACAGTATGGGCCGACAGTGGGAACTCTGATTTAATAGCTGAAAGGCTTGGATTTTCCCATTTTGATTTGTCACTTGACAGAACTAAGTGATGCCAACATTTAATCCATATCCAATCTGAAGCTTAAGTCATGCATTGATTGTTTTCTTGATGAGGCTGGTGGATCTCAGTGAATTGCCAGAAAGGAAAGGCCCCATGGGAGAGGTCTGTCAGAGACTGACACAATCTGAAGCAATAATCTTCACTTGACAATGACGAAGAAAATGGGAACACAGTGCAGGCAAAGAGAGAGAATCATTTTCTACAGTCATTCAAGAGAATTCATGTGAGGGCCTGGCGGGACTGGGGAGAAGACTCTTGATCATGCATTTGTCTAACAGATAGACCCAGTGGTCACAAGAGCAGGTAGAACTGAACCAACACAATGAAACTGTTCTGATGGGATGGGAAGGGGAAGAGAGAGAAGAAGCTGGCTCCCAGTTACCTGAGGTGGCCTGGGAGGAATATACTTTGCTATAAATAAAAATCACAAAGGAAAGGCTGTTTTGGGTATAAGAACTGAAAGCAGAGCTTGTATGAGCAAGAGAGGGGATGAGGACTGGTCTGCTTTCCATTTATGAGGCCCTACAAATACGTCCAAACCTTGGGTAATTTTAATGATATTTTATATCAATAAGGCATTTGATGTTATGTCAGGAGATCACAGCCTGGAGGGAGGGACAGGTAAATAAGTATAATTTTAACTTGCAAAATCTGTAACTTGATGACCTCTACCTAACGGAAAATAGGATGGAGTGGGGTAGAAGTGCCAGGAAACTAGGATTCTCCTCTCCTATCAAATGTGAATTTCTTTGACTGAACAGCAACTTGCTTAAAAGAGCAAATGTTCTAAGGAGTATTTTGTACCTCATTTCCTACTCTGTGAAATCACTGTGCAGTGATTCTGGAATAAGAGATCCTTTTTGAAAAAAAAACGTTTGCAGAGAGAGGCTGGCAGTTCTCTGACAAGGGGAGGGCCTTTGATATAGCAGTTAGAAACCAAACCAAACAAACCTTGAATTTGTTTCCATGTGAGAGAAGCCAAGGAGCCCGTGGAGCAGCATGTATGCATTTAATTTTTAAGTAGCTCCTTGGTCAAAAGTCAGGTGGTGAAGTTCTTTCAGGAGTCCTAACCAGAGAGGCGGACAATACCTTTCACTAGTTAAAACTGGGCCCCTTGTGCCGTCTTTTTGAGGAGGAAATGTGTAGAGAGAGAGAGACTAGGCGTGTTGTCCCAGTGTTTCTTAACCAGGGTGTTGAGGAGACTTACCTGAGAAGCCTTCTGAACCTGCATGAACTTATTTATTCTGACTGAGTGGGAACCTATCCTCTTCATCAGCTCTATCGGTCTGTAAGTCACTGAATCGATTCCCTTTTCTAATTATCAAGTACTTATAAGTCAGGAGACTATATATCTGGTTTGCCAGGGCTGATCCTGGTTTACACCTGTTGTCCTGATGTGCTAATTAATGACACTCCTTTCATTCTCAAATGCCCCTGTTTGGATAGTAGTTTATAGGGTCATCCTGTCCATAAGGCACTACTCTCCTCAGCAAGGATTGTCAGCTTTCCAGAGGCTACCCTTGCCCCCCACACTGCTGTCCCTCACTGCCACTCTGAGAATAAACCATCACAAATATTTGTGGAATACTTACTTTTGCTTGAAAATAACCACCTGACCTGGGGTTGACTTGGTCCCAGGCCTGTGTGAGAAGCTCCAAAGTAGCATTCCAGTGTGTAGACCGGAGACCTTACTTCTTCTATATGCAGCCCATAATCACCCTCTTAGTTCATTTCCTTGTCTATTGGGTGGTGAACATTTATCTCTCCCATTAGACTGTAAGCTCCTTTGAGGCCAAATCTCTCTATATGTCACCCACCATGCCTGGACCTGTGCTTTGCATATAGTGCAATTCTTGCAGTAAAAGAAGAAATAACCTCCACCAGGAAACCCTCAACTTCCTTGTTCAACAGTTAATGGCTGGGACATCAGCACCAGGGCAGGGTTTAGGGTGCAGGAGGCGGCAGTGCTCTGGAGATGTGGGAAGCGGGCCAGCCTCAGAGGTGCAGCTGTCACCTGCGGTGCCAGGTAGCTGGGCTAACAGTCACAATGCCATCAGCTTAGTTTTCATCATAAACGGAGGGATCTTATTACACCAGCAGAAGGGATTAAGGCTGTAGGCTGGAAATGTTTGTGGACACAAACCGAGAGGCCCTGGAGGCTTCAGAGATGTCTGGTTCTCATCTAAGCTTTTGCTCACCAGGGCCTGAGAGCACTGGTGTTTCTCCAAAAGAAGAAACAGTATTTCCTCACCACCAAAGCCACTCCCCAAAGGTCAAGGGTCACCTTCTCATTTTTCTTTAACAAAGATCGAACATTCTATTCCACATTAGAGGTGAGGTGCAACATGCAAACACACCTGGGGGATTTTAATCCACCACGGATTGAATGACTGATGAAGGGTGAGAGGTCAGGGTGTCCAGAGAGGGTGCAGGGCACCAGGTAATCAGAGGAAGCAGAAGACTTTTATTGAGGGCTTTGCTATGTGCCAGGCAATTGCCCTGCATTATCTTAAGGTTCCAAGGAGCCCTACTGAAATATGAGAGGTAATCAAGTAGTTGCCTCATATTACAATTGAGGAAATGGAGCTTTGAGAAGTTTAAAATAATTTGCCCAAGATCACACAGGTAGAAACACAGTTGTCCCCAAATTCAAATCCAAATCTACATGACTTCGGAGAGCACTCCTTTCCTTAGTTAAAAAAAAAGCGACACACACACACACAGAGTTTAAGAACCAAATAGTACTGAAAGACTTTTACATGAAGAAATGTTATTCCACTTATCTGTCCTCATCCTTTGCCTTCAGCCTACCACCCAGAGGCAGACACTTTTAACCCCTGTAGCTGTTTCTTCTCACCTGCATATTTCTAAATTAAATGCTTATACCACTATCTTTTGATTAATCACTTTAGACATTACTTACTGATTTCCTTTTGTGCTGGATGGGGATTAAGCTCTCTCCCAATTTTTCAATATCACAATTTTTGGTTAAATCAATATTCAGTGCTCACATTACTTTGCCCCTAATCCACCACTGATGAGCTAAGTATAATATACTATGAACAAATTCTTGAACAAATGTTTGTTTTTCCTGGGATTAATTTCCTCCCTGCCCCTTTGCTTCATTTTCTTAGTTTCTGTTTGTAGTTCTTTCCTTACCCTCCAAAAGCATCTAAATACAACGTTCCTCCTTCTATCAGATGATATAATTTCCTTTTTTCCATTTTTCTTCCTTTTATCCTTTTGCTCCAATCTGGACAAGTTGTTTTCCAGGCCTGGGGATACCCTTTGCCTCTCTTTCCTGGATCTTGTGTTTTCCTTTTTCTTTTTATACTCTCCTGTTAGGGTGGAATACTTTCTCTAGGAACTTCCTAAAGGAGGGTATACGGGAGGTAAGATTTTTTTGAGACTTTGAATGTCTGAAAATATTCTTATTTTATACTTGATTGATAATTTGGTTGGATATGAAATTCTAGATAGGTAATAATGTTTACTTAGAATTTTGAAGGCACTGCTCCCTGTAGCTACCAGCTTGAGTGTTGCTGTTGGCAAGTCAACTGTTATTCTTATAGAATCTTCTCTCTTTCTCTTTTTTTAAAATAGGCAATCATTTAAAAATAATTAATCAATTAAATAATTTTATTTTTGGCTGCGTTGGGCCTTTGTTGCTGCATGCGGGCTTTCTCTAGTTGTGGCAAGTGGGGGCCACTCTTTGTTGTGGTGTGTGGGCTTCTCAGTCTGGTGGCTTCTCCTGTTGTGGAGCATGGGCTCTAGGCACATGGGCTTCAGGAGTTGTGGCCCGTGGGCTCAGTAGTTGTGGCTTGTGGGCTCTAGAGCGCAGGCTCAGTAGTTGTGGTGCACGGGCTTGGTTGCTCCGCGGCATGTGGGATCTTCCGGGACCTGGGATCGAACCCGTGTCCCCTGCACTGGCAGGTGGATTCTTAACCACTGTGCCACCAGGGAAGTCCCTCTCTTTCTTTTTTTGATAGTCTTAAATATCATCATAGAATATTTTAAGAATAAAAAAAAATTCCACTCATTTTATTAGGTACTCAATTAGCCGTTTCAATCTGTCCTTCAGTTTTGGGAAGTTTTCGTATATTATTTCTTTAATAATTTCCTCTACATTTTCACTATCCTTTCCCCTATTTCCTATTAATCAGATATTGGATCTTTTGGATTGATCCTCTAATTTTCTTATTTTGTCTCTCTTCATGTCCATCACTTTGTCTTTCCTCCAATTTTTTGTAAGATTTCTCAACTTTATCTTCCAAACTTTCTATGGATTAAGTAATTTTTAAATCGTATTTTTATTTTTCAGGAGGTCTTACTCTTGTTTCTTTTTGGTAGCATACTATTTTTGTTTAATGGATATAAAATCTTCTCTATTTCTGAGAATATTAATTATTGATTTCTGGAAGTCTTCTCCTGCTCTTTGAATTGATGCTGCTTTTTCTTCTTTTTAGAAAATGATCTTTCCTGTTAGAGGCTTTCCTTTGGTATCTGTTCATATTTAGAAGTAAGGCAACAAAAAAGATGTTTGAGCCACTTTGTGTGGTGGGGAGGGGCTGTTGCCAGGTTGGCTGCACTGTCTGGTGATGGGGCAGTGAGCCAATGTCCAGTTTCTTTTCTGAGAATGTTTAGTTCTTCCTAAGCATAACCCTCCTCTGCTCTCTTGCCTGCAAGCATTAAACTGACTACTGGAGTTCTGGAAGCGGGGCAGGGGAAGGGAGCTGGGGTCTCCCTGGTCAGTAAGTAGACAGTTACTCAATCCCTGCTCTCAGTGCCTCACCCCTGCCCTCCTCTGCTCTTGGGATCCTTGAGTTCAAAGCTTCTCTAGCTCTTCTCCAGAGAATAAGCCTCCTGTCTCCTACAGAAGTGGGATATGGGAGCAGTAGGTATAGCTGTTTCATACACAGATTTTCAAAAATTCTCCTGTTTTCAAGCCTGGTACCTCATCCAAACCTCAGTTGTGTTTGGTGCCTCCAATTTCTCAGGCTTTAGGAAGTCAATCAGCTTCCTTCTTGTTCGTAATTGCCTCTCAAGTTTCACCCCTCTCAGCCCTGCTATGGCAATGACCTTTATCTTTCAGCTCTCTGTACTATGTAGTTCCTGGTTGCAATGTCTCTTAGTTTCTAGGATGATAGAGCTTGTGTGGCTTTTCCTTGTCCTCCTCATTTTGGGGAAGACTTCCAAGAGGTGAAAGGGCAGAAGCTATTCACCACCTTAGAAAAATTCCTGAGTCCATGTCCTTAACAACTAATATGCTATACTTCTGCTTGACTCCCTGAGGAGAACAGAAAGCAACCATTGACAGGAGTGAAAGGGTGAAATTCAACCTCTTCGTTTTACAGAAGAGGGCTTTCTGTGTCTAGTGTATCTTCCCACTGCACACAAAGGGATTGTCTTTAAAAACCACCTCCCACATCACTCTCAGGCCCTTTCGTGGTGCTTTATCACATTCACACTTGAGTCTCAGAACAGTAAAACTCTTGTTACCTGGACCAGCCAATCAGTCTCGCCTCCTGCCATGCTGCTTGCAGTTCCCAGTACGGCAGATGCTTTATTCCACTGCTCTGCCATGCTGTTCCAGCTAATCATTAGCCCTTCTTTCCCTGCATGGCTGGAAAACTTTTCTGCACCCTTCAAAACTCACCTCTTTGGCAAACCTACCCTGATTCTGCTCTCTGTCCTTCTTTCCCCTGGTCTACCCCTGTCCTGGACAAACTGACCACTCTCTACTCTGTGCTGCTACACACCCCTCCATTCTGTTTTCTTTCTTTTTTTTTTTTTTAAGATTTTTTTGATGTGGACCATTTTTAAAGTCTTTATTGAATTTGTTAAAACATTGCTTCTGTTTTATGTTTTGGTTTTTTGGCCACGAGGCATGTGGGATCTTAGTTCCCCAACCAGGGATCGAACCCGCATCCCCTGCATTGGAAGATGAAGTCTTAACCACTGGACCACCAGGGAAGTCCCCCTCCATTCTGTTTTCTATCTGAATGGAGGTGGTGCAGAGACAGACATTTTAGGCTGGGAAAGGACCACAGAGGTTACCTAATTTTGGAGGGAAGGCAGACAACACAAGGGAGGTGAGCTGAGTCTATTCAGCTGTTTCAGGGTTCTGGTCTATCTTATTTCCCCTTCCAAACACCAAGTTTTAAGATTTTTTTGTTCCAGTTCTGTGAAAAATGCCATTGGTAATTTGATAGGGATTACATAGAATCTGTAGATTGTCTTGGATAGTAAAGTCATTTTGACAATATTGATTCTTCCAATCCAAGAACGTGGTATATCCTTCCATCTGTTTGTGTTGTCTTCGATTTCTTTCATCAGTGTCTTACTATAGTTTTCAGAGTACAGGTCTTTTGTCTCCTTAGGTAGGTTTATTCCTAGGTATTTTATTCTTTTTGATGTGATGGTAAATAGGATTATTTCTTGAATTTCTTTTTCTGATCTTTTGTTGTTAGTGTATAGAAATGCAACAGCTTTCTGTGCATTAATTTTGTAACCAGCAACTTTACCAAATTCATTGATGAACTCTAGTAGTTTTCTGGTAGCATCTTTAGGATTTTCTATGTATAGAATCATGTCATCTGCAAACAGTGACAGTTTAACTTCTTTTCCAAATTGGATTCCTTTTATTTCTTTTTCTTCTCTGATTGCTGGAGCTAGGACTTCCAACATTATGTTGAATAAAAGTGGTGAGAGTGGACATCCTTGTTTTGTACCTGATCTTAGAGGCAATGCTTTCAGCTTTTCACTGTTGAGTATGATGTTAGCTGTAGGTGTGTTGTATATGGCTTTTATTATGTTGAGGTAGGTTTCCTGTATGCCCACTTTCTGGAGAGTCTTTATCATAAATGGGTGCTCAATTTTGTCAAAATATTTTTCTGCACCTGTTGAGATGATCATATGGTTTTTATATATTCTTCAATTTGTTGATGTGATGTATCACACTGATTCATTTGTGGATATTGAAAAATCTTTGCATCCCTGGGATAAATTCCACTTGATCATGGTGTATGATCCTTTTAATGTATTGTTGGATTTGGATTGCTAGTATTTTGTTGAGGATTTTTGTACCTGTGTTCATCAGTGACTTTGGCCTGTAATTTTCTTTTTTTGTGGTATCTTTGTCTGGTCTTCATATCAGGGTGATGGTGGCCTCATAGAATGAGTTTGGGAGTTTTCCTTCCTCTGCAATTTTTTGGAACAGTTTCAGAAGGATAAGTGTTAGCTCTTCTCTAAATGTTTGATAGAATTTGCCTGTGAAGCCATCAGGTCCTGGACTTTTGTTTGTTGGGAGTTTTTAAATCAGTTTCAATTTCAGTACTTGTGATTGGTCTGTTTCATATTTTCTATTTCTTCCTGGTTCAGTCTTGGGAGATTGTACTTTTCTAAGAATTTGTCCATTTCTTCCAGGTTGTCCATTTCATTGGCATACAGTTGCTTGTAGTAGTCTCTTATGATCCTTTGTATTTCTATGGTGTCATTTTTAACTTCTCCTTTTTCATTTCCAATTTTATTGATTTGAATCCTCTCCCTTTTTTTCTTGATGAGTCTGGCTAAAGGTTTATCAATTTTGTTTATCTTTTCAAAGAACCAGCTTTTAGTTTCATTGATCTTTGCTATCGTTTTCTTTCTTTATCTCTATTTCTGTTATTTCTGCTCTGATCTTTATGATTTCTTTCCTTCTACTAACTTTAAGTTTTGTTTGTTCTTCTATCTCTAGTTTCTTTAGGTGTAAAGTTAGGTTGTTATTTGAGATGTTTCTTGTTTCCTGAGGTAAGACTGTATTGCTATAAACTTCCCTCTTAGAACTGCTTTTGCTGCATACCATAGGTTTTGAATTGTTGTGCTTTCATTTTCATTTTTCTCTAGGTATTTTTTGATTTCTTCTTTGAGTTCTTCAGTGATCCATTGTTTAGTAGCATATTGTTTAGCCTCCAAACACAATTAAGTGTTTGTGTTTTTTACAGTTTTTTTTTCTTGTAGTTTATTTCTAATCTATAGCATTGTGGCTGGAAAGGATGCTTGATATGATTTCAATTTTCTTAAATTTACCAACGCTCACTTGGTGGCCCAGCACATGGTCAGTCCTGGAGAACGATCCATGTGCACTTGAGAAGAATGTGTATTCTGCTGCTTTGGGATGGAATACTCTATAAATATCAATTAAGTCCACCTGGTCCAATGTATCATTTAAGGCCTGTGTTTTCTTACTGATTTTCTGTCTGGATGATCTGTCCTTTGATGAAATTGGGGTGTTAAAGTTCCCCACTACTACTGTGTTACTGTCAATTTCTCCCTTTATGGCTGTTAGTATTTGCCTTATATATTGAGGTGCTCCTATGTTGGGTCCATATATATTTAGACTTGTTATAACTTCTTCTTGGATTGATCTCTTGATCATTATGTAGTGACCTTCTTTGTCTCTTATAACAGTCTTTATTTTAAAGTCTATTTTGTCTGATATGAGTATTGCTACTCCCTCTTTCTTGTGATTTCCATTTGCATGGAATACCTTCTTCCATCCCTTCACTTTCAGTCTGTATATGTCTCTAGGTCTGAAGTGGGTCTTTTGTAGACAGCAAATATACAGGTCTTGTTTTTGTATCCATTCAGCCAGTCTATGTCTTTTGGTTGGAGCATTTAATCCATTTACATTTAAGGTAATTATTGATATGTATGTTCCTATTGCCATTTTCTTAATTGTTTTGGGTTTGTTTTTGTAGGTCTTTTTTCTTCCCTTCCTCTTAAGTTCTCTTCTCTTATGGTTTGATGACCATCTTTAGTGTTGTGTTTGTATCTATTGCAGTTTTTGGGTTTGCTGTTCCCATGAGGTTTTGATATAGCAGTCTATATATGTACAAGGTTGTTTTAAGTTTCTGGTCTCTTTCCCGCCTAGAGGAGTTCCTTTAGCATTTGTTGCAAAGCTCGTCTGGTGGTGCTGAATTCTTTAGCTTTGGTTTGTTTGTAAAGCTTTTGATTTCTCCATCAAGTGTGAATGAGAGCCTGGCTGGGTAGGCTATTCTTGGTTGTAGGTTCTTCCCTTTCATCACTTTAAATATATCATGCCACTCCCTTCTGGTCTGCAGTGTTTCTGCTGAGAAATCAGCTGTTAACCTTATGGGAGTTCCCTTGTATGTTGTCATTTTTTCCTTGTTGCTTTTATTATTTTTTCTTTGTCTTTAATTTTTGTCAATTTGATTACTGTGTGTCTTGGCATGTTCCTCCTTGGGTTTATCCTGCCTGGGACTCTCTGTGCCTCCTGGACTTGGGTGACCATTTTCTATCCCATGTTAGGGAAGTTTTCAGCAGTTATCTCTTCAAATATTTTCTCAGGTCCTTTCTCTATCTCTTCTCCTTCTGGGACCCCTATAATGCAACTGTTGGTGCATTTAATGTCCCAGAGGTCTCTTAGGCTGTCTCATTTCTTTTCATTCTTTTTTCTTTATTCTGTTCCACAGCAGTGATTTCCACAATTCTGTCTTCCAGGTCACTTATCTGTTCTTCTGCCTCAGTTATTCTTGCTATTGATTCCTTCTAGTGTATTTTTAATTTCAGTTATTGTATTGTTCATCTCTGTTTGGTTGTTCTTTAGTTCTTCTAGGTCTTTGTTAAATGTTTCTTGCATCTTCTTGATCCTTGCCTCCTTTCTTCTTCTGGGATCCTGGATTATCTTCACTATCATTATTCTGAATTCTTTTTCTGGAAGGTTGCCTGTCTCCACTTCACTTAATTGTTTTTCTGGGGTTTTATCTTGTTCCTTCATCTGGGACATAATCCCCTGCCTTTTCATTTTGTCTAACTTTCTGTGATTGTGGTTTCCATTTTGCAGACTGCAGGATTGTCTGTATCCACTTCTGAGAAGTCCTTTTGATACAGTCTTTCTTTAAGCTCCCTTTAAATTCACAGAACCTGGGTCTCCTGTCGTGATTTTTTTTTCAATTGTGGTAAAATACATACAATGTAAAATTTACTCTCAACTATTTTATCTGTACAGTTCAGTGGTATTAAATACATTCGTAATGTTATGCAACCATCACAATCATCCATATCCATAACTCCTTTCATCTTGTAAAATTGAAACTCCATACCCATTAACCTCCCTATTCCCCCCTTCCCTGCAGCCCCAAGCAGCCTCTATTCTACTTTCTGTCTATATGATTTTGAATACTCTAAGTACCTCATATAAGTGGAATCATACACTGTCCGTCTTTTTGTGATTGGCTATTTCACTTAACATAATGTCCTCAAGATTCACCCAGTGCTATGGGAAAGGTCCTTACCCAGCTTACAGCTAATTATGACCCTCATAAATCTGTTGAATGTACCCCCTGAATCAGAATAATATGTGCTGAGCCCAAACATTTGGGGGGAATACATTACTTCCCTCAAGTCAGTTATACATCTTTCAGGGGCAAGAATTTAGAGGTTCATTCAGCAAAATTTGTTGACGCATAGGATGTGCCAGATACAGATCTCGGTGCTGGGGATCTGGCAATCAGCAAAGCTCCTGATGCATGGAGCTTTCATTTAACTGGAGGAGAAAGATAACAGTCATATAAACATGCACTATGTCAGAAGTGACAGTGCCACGAAAAGCAGTAACCCATGAGATGCATGGTAAGGGGTAGGGTGGTATGTTTGAGAATTTGTAGGAGGGGTCTCTTTTATGAGGTGACATGTGGGCAGAGACTGAATGAAGTGAGGAGAGAAAGAACTAAGGCAAGAGTATCTTATAATTCTTTATGTCACACTGCTTCTGTTACAGGCATACCTCGCTTTATTGTGCTTTGCAGATACTGCATTTTTTTTTTTTTTTTTTACATATTGAAGGTTTTTGGCAAACTGGCATTTTCAGATGATCGTTAACATTTTTAGTAATAAAGTATTTTAAAATTAAGGTATGTACACTGCATTTTAAAGATATAATGCTATTGCACACTTAACAAACTACAGTATAGTATAAACATAACTTTTATGTGCACTGGGAAACCAAAAAATTCACGTGACTTGCTTTATTGTGATATTTGCTTTATTGTGGTGGTCTGGAACTGAATCTGCAATATCTCTGAGGTAGCCTGTATATAAATTGAACATAACAGTTGCTTATAAATAGCAATTGATCAACTTAGTGATCCTTTGAGTTTGTTTTCTTATGATGAGTGAAAGGATTAAAGAAAGTAGAATCTTGTGAGTTTACTGCATTATATGGTCTAGTGGTTCTCATCTGGGGTTGATTTTGCCTGCCAGGGGACATCTGGCAATGTCGGAAGACATTTTGATGATCATGACCTGGGGGGATGGGGAGGGTACCACTGGCATGTCCTGGGTAAAGGCCAAAGATGCTACTATACATCCTATAGTACATGGGATAAGTCCATACAGCAAAAAATAAACTGGCCACAAATATTAGCAGTGCCACTGTTGAGAAACCTTGATCTGGTCCCCAGGCAGGCTGCCCTCTCTGATGAGAGCTGAGGGACTGGGAAGAAGGAACTGTTTCAAACAACCCCTTCAAGATATCTGGATATCTGCAAATAGGGCAGATCCAAAGCCCTTGGAGTTACTTACCTTTGGGGCAACTGTTCTAAGCTTGGTAACAGATTTTGTCAGATGGTTTCAAAGCCATATGGGGGTTTATTCAGTAAGCAACATTAAGTAAAAGTTTCCTGCATGCCTGTGGTATAAGAGAGGGCAAGGAGCTAAGATGTGGTCCCTGCCATCAAAGATTTTACAGCCTAGGGAGGATGGGAGGCATGAAGACAAACACCTGCAATCTGACAAGGGCCACAAAGGAGGAGAAAACAAATGAGGTAGGGGAAGGGAGCAATGACTTTTGTTGGGGTGACCCAAATAAATTTAACATATGAGGTATCATTTGAACTGGGCTTTGACTGTGAGTAGGGTTTAAACAGGTAGAGAAAGAAGCAGAGGATATGCTAGGTAGAGGGTCAGATGTGAAAACAGGTACAAAGGTAGGGAATAATAATGTTATTACAGCAGCTGCCATCTGGTAAATCCCCTGTGGTAGGTGTGGTGCCAGGCTCTTTATCATGAAAAGTAACTGTAGTGTAAACTGAAAACCGATATACAAGAAGCAGCTGAAACCTAGCATGACCCAAAGTGACTTGAATTCCCATCTTATGCATTTCAAAAAGATAATGAAACATGGGGAGTGTTACCTGGGGAGAGTTGCATAAATACCGAAGCAGTTCACCGATATACTGAATGATAGTGACGTTATATTTTCTGCAGTCATCCCAAAACTGGCTGGCTGAAAATTTGGCCCGCAAAACAACAGTAGCACCTACAGAGAAGGTGTAGAAAGTACTAATAAAGAAATGCTACCAAAAAAGTCCCTAATTATACTTGTCACTTTTGAAATTTATAAATTAAAAAAAATTATATATGAATTATATTCACAAACAAGTATTAGGTACCAGTTATATTCAATGCAAAAAAAATGAATAAGACACAGTTTTGTCCTATAGGAGCTTCCAATCTAGTGGGGGAGAAGACACAAATTTTTCTAATTAGAGTCAGTGCGCAATAAACGAGGTTCAGTGAGGCCCTAAGGGTGCGCGCACGCGCGCGCATGTGTGTGTGTGTGTGTGTCTGTGTGTAGATTAATTCTGCTTGGGGGCAAGGGCTGAGAAAGGCATAGGATTTGAATTAGGTCTTGAGAAGTGAATATCGAGAAAGATGAGAGAATTCCTGGCGGCGGAAAATGCATGAACATAAAGACAGGACAGTCCAGAAGGTTGGGGGATGGCCAAGACTCTGCTGGCCTGTGACTAGAGTGGTGAAGGCTGGGTGGGTCAAGGGAGATGAACCTGGAGAAGCAGCTAGGGGTGCAATCTTGGAGAGTTTTTAAGTGCCAGGTGGAGGAGCCTGACAGTTTTATAAGTGATGGAGAGCCAGGGTCTTGAGTAAGCAGGCTATATTCTTCTTTGATGGGTGATGTAGACAGAATAATGGTTCCCAAAGACATCCACATCCTAATCCCTAGAACCTGTGACTATGCTACCTTACATGACAAAAGGGACTATGTAGATGTGATTAAATTAAGGATCTTGAAATGGGAAGATTATTTTGGATTGTCTGGGAGAGCCCAATGTAATCACAAGGGTGCTTATAAGGGGAAGTCAAGAAGATCAAGGGCAGAAGGAGAAAGGATGACAGAAACAAAAGATTGGAGTGAAATGTTTGAAGATGAAAGAAGGGGCTACGAGCCAAAGAATGCAGGCAGCCTCCAGACACTGGGAAAGGCAAGAAAATGGATTCCCTAGAGCTTCCCTAGAGCTTCCAGAAGAAATGCAGCCTTGTTGACATCTTGATTTTAGGACTTCTGACTTTCAAAACAGTAAGAGAATAAACCTGTGTTGTTTTAAACCACTAGGTTTGTGGTAATTTATTACAGTAGCAATAGGAAACTAATACAATGGGTATAAACAATATATCTATCATATCCAATCTAACGATAGGTATGAAATGTAGTAAAGTGAAATTTAAAAATGTCACAAATATTTTTCACATTATTAGTTTATTTCTACTCCTAAATATACAAAAGTCCAATATTTTAGGAGAAATTTTAAAAAATACTATATTTTCTTTTTTAGCATCTATCAATTGTGCTTAAGCAAATGTGTGAGTGATTGATTTGTCTCTACGAGAGTTTCAGAGTCACCCTGTTCTTGAAGGGCCCAACAATATGATCAGACCCAGGCATTCCTTGCTGATTTGAAGACTGGTACTGATGCTGGGCTAAGTGTTTTATAGCTGATCAGTAAGTTGATGAGGGAAAGGAGCAGAGGCTTGGAGAATCATATGTGTATTTGTATATGCATATGCGTATATGCTACTATATATAATAAATATTTAAAATAAAATGTCATATGGCAGAAAAAATTAAGGTGTTTAGCTTAGTGAGAAAGTTAGAGGTGGTTTCCTGGAAGAGGTGGATATTGGACTGAGACTTTATATATACAAAGGGCAGAAATCCTACTGACAGGAGAAAGGATGGCAATTTTAATTTAAATGGTAAAGTTTCAGAAGAAGAGAGAAGAGATGGAAAGCTAAGTATTCTGACCAGAGCTGAGGACCTGTGGGAGTAGGGAAGAAAAAAGTAGAATGGGACAACTGAATGAGAAGTTTAAATCAGATGCTAATGGAGATCAACATGTAGATTTCTGAAGACAGAAATGACATAGGAGAATTATTTATGGAATCGAAGGATCAAGTACCTTAACCTGGATAAAGACCTAAAATATTTTAAAGAAGTTTCCTCTTTGATATACTGAACAATTATAGCATTATATTACTAGACAAGCAGGCATGAGAAAATATAAATTCTTTTTATTTATTTATTTATTTATTTGGCCACGTGGGATCTTAGTTCCCTGACCAGGGATTGAACCCGGGCCCTTGGCATTGAAAGCATGGAGTCCTAACCAGTGGACCACCAGGGAATTCCCTATAAATTTTTTTGGATGCTTGCTATTGTGAGCCAAACAAGCTAGTTATCAACAGGGAATTAAACACCGTTCCAGGCACACAGGAAAGTAGCAAATTTTGTATTACTTTTCCTTATGAGCACATTGAATGTGTACTGGGCTCCAACACCTTGTTGAGAGAAAAAGCTTACCAGTCAGGATACATCCATGTAAGCCAACCAAAAGCGCAGCACTGTGGTACAAGGGTAGGGTGGTATAGACTACGTCATTCTCCGTTATCCCACTGGCAGCAGCAAGGTTGGCTCCATACCAAATGCGAAGATGATTGATCATTGCAGCTTTCGGGAGACCTTTGTAAACACACAAGAGAAGCCATGAGTGAACCAAGAGTGGTCATTCACAGACATGTGGTCTGGGAGAGAGATGTGGCTTAGGAAGATTCATCAGCTGGTGATTAGAGGATTGCATTCAGTTACACCAGAAGTTGGCAATTTTTTTTCTGTAAAGAACCAGATGGTAAATGTTTTAGGCTTTGCAGGGTCATAGTCTCTATTGCAACTACTCAACTCTGCTATTATAGCTGAAAGCAGCCACAACAAAAAGGAACAAACTTGGCTCTGTTGCCATAAAACTTTATTTACAAAACAGGTGGCGGGGCTGTTTGTGGCCCACAGGCCATAGTTTGCTGACTTCTGAGTTACATGGTTATTACAGTAGTAAGTTGAGGAAAAAGGAAAGAATGTCTATTGAATTTCTGCTCTGGGTCTACCACCTTGCAAGGTATAGTTGATCCTTGAACAACAGGGGTTTGAACGGCTCGGGGCCACTTATATGAGGATTTTTTTCAATAGTAAATACATCCATGGTTGATTGAATCCATTAATGAAAAATCGCAGATACCTAGGAACCTATATGGAGGGCCTTCTATAAGTTATACGCATATCTTCAACTGTGTGGAGGGTCAGTACCCCTAACCTGCACATTGTTCAAGTGTCAACTGTATTTTCAAAATTTCATTTAATTCTCATAATTAATAAGTAGAATTATATTCTCTAATTTGCAGATGAGAAGGTTGAGATTCAGAGAGAGTAAATAGCCTATCCATCCTATCTCCTTCCTTCATAACCACTTTTATGAATTTCTTATGTACTGTTCTAGAGTTTCTTTATACAAATATAAGCTCATTTGCTTATATGTTCTTGCCCTTTCCCCCATTTTAAAAAAAGCACACTTTTCTGCACTTGTCCCTGCTCCACTTAATGTATTTTCGAGTTCTGTCCATATTTGTATGTAGAACTTTCCCCTCTTTTTTCATTCATTTATTCTCTCTCTCAGCTGCATCAAGTCCTTTGTGTGTGTGTTATAATTTATTCATATTATTTTGCAATTTCAAATGATGCTGCAGTGAATAACCTGGTCCACATGGCACTGTGCACTATGAATGATTCTCCATCTGTAGGATAAATTTGCTGGTGTGAGACTGCTAGGTCAAAAGATATGTCTTTGTAATTTTGATAGACACTGCCACATTGCCTGTTATAAGGGCTGTCCCCATTTACTCCCCCATCAGTAATACATGAGTGCACCTGTTTCCTCATAGCCCTTCCAAGGTATCCTTTCAAATGTTGGGATTTCTGCCAAACTAAAAGGTGAAAAATGGTATCTCAATGTAGTTTTATTATACTAAGTACATTTGCATTTTCTTAACTATAATTTATGTAAGTTTTTTGTAAGACTTAATTGAAAGAGTACACTTATATTGTTTCCCATGGGAGTCAGTTCAGTTGGGAAGGGCATGAAGTCATTACCAAGGGGCTGGGGCTAGAGTTTAAGACCTGAGTGGGTAAACTGGCTTTGGGAAGAGGAAGGCAATTCTCTGAAGATTCAGATGCTTCAATATTTGATGGTACCTTAGCTGGATATTGCCTGAATAAAAGTAATTTGTTATAAGGCAAAGCAGTATGGCTGGCAAACTACCATCATCATAAACACAATTCACAATTCATGGTCTTTGTTGAAACAGAAGAAAGCATCAATAAATCAACTGTATTCACCTTGGAAAAAAATTGTCCAGATAGTAAAAGCTCTGAATTATATTTAAAAAAAAAAGAAAAAAAAAGAAATGCACATCCTTTGCTGGTTTGAAGTACTTTCAGAAACTTTCCTAATTAAAATTTTTGTTTTAATGAAGAAATAAGAATATCTGGTAACTATTACATAATTTTGTGCTACTGACTGAGGAACAAGGAAAACATTTTGTTCTCTGATTGCTTAAATGAATTCTTTTAATTAATGTTTGGAAGAGTAACTTAGCAAATATTTTATTCAGAGAGAAGAAAAGTAACAAAAACGTCAACCCAATTATATTCCAATTAAATCTAAATTCTGAATTATAGGATTAAATTAAAGACTGCTTATTCTCTTTTTCCCCTAAAATGAATTTTATATTTGATGTCAAAACCTGCAATTGTGAAGAAGTGTCTTAATACTATATACTTACCTATATAGTATTAAGACTAGAACACCCAGTCACTAACTAAAAGGGCTTGTTTTATCTCAGCTATTTCCCAAACCAAAGTTTTCAGTTTAGTTTTACCATTCTATTAAAAATGAGAGTAGGGCTTCCCTGGTGGCGCAGTGGTTGAGAGTCCTCCTGCCAATGCAGGGGTCACGGGTTCGTGCCCCGGTCCGGGAAGATCCCACATGCCGCAGAGCGGCTGGGCCCGTGAGCCATGGCCACTGAGCCTGCGCGTCTGGAGCCTGTTCTCTACAACGGGAGAGGCCACAACAGTGAGAGGCCCGCGTACCGCAAAAAAAAAAAAAAAAAAAAGAGGGTAAAATTTCCATATATTAGGGTAGAGTCTGGATGTAGTGGAAGCATTTGGTTAACTGTGTCATCCTACCATTCTGTTGGCATGGCGATATATAACTTTTGACAAAACAGTGACAGACATTATGCTCTGGGAATCAGCTTTAATAGGTCATCCCCAGCCACCCCTCCTCATGGGGCTCAAAGGAACCCTTATTTATTGATTGGCCAAAAAGTTCGTTCAGGTTTGCTGTACGATCTTAACGGAATTTTACAAGGAGAATGCATATTTGTATTACCTGCTTAAGTTAAAATTTTAACCAAAAGAGATAAATGATTCACATAGTCAACTTCCCAATATTAATAATTAGCATGCTGGGGCTAGCTTCCTGCCCTCCCCTTAAATATATCACTCAGGCTTCATTTGATTACGTTTTGGTAACTTCCCCTGGCCTAGAATAGGCAGACATCAAATAGCTGTTAAATGGATGAACTAGGAGGTGTTCTGGCAGAATGGTCAGTTGCATGAGCTGTGGAGTCAGCCTACCAAGGTGAATCCTGACACTTCTACTTCTGGTCTTGGAAAGTTCTTAACCTCTCTAAGCATTGGTTTCTGAATCTGTAAAATAGGAATAAGAGTAGTACCCACCTTAAGAGTGGTGGGAGAATTGTATGAACAAACGCCGTAAAGCTCCTAAAGGAGCACCTAGTACATCCTACCTTTAATATTGCCTGGTCCATGTGGCAGGGTTCCAGTAACACTGATAATTGGCAGTGTTTTCTCTTAGTGGCTTACAAAATAATGGTGCAGCTTACACTGAAGGTGTAAAGCATCCTAGATTTGATGAAATACACTATTTTAGGCCCTCAGCTAAGAGCCATCCTACACCCACAGCACCAAACAGCTCCAAGTCAGTGTTGCATGGAAAGATAGTGGTCAAAATATTTGTATAAATATAACCCCATTATTGTTCTGCAGTCTTCTTTGGTGGTCCATTTATAATTGGTTATACATTATATATGGACTCTGGATATAATATAATCAAAATGCAGCAATCGTTAAAAAAATTCCAACAACCTATTCAGTGCCAAATCTTATCCATCATCATAACTATTTTTGTAGTTCTTGATTAACCTCTTTATCTGTTCTATACACCAATTGGGGGAGATATGCATAGCTTAGAGAAACCCAAATGGTTTCATATGCTATGAAACAAGATCAATTCCCACAGGCAAAGAGCTAAATCCCCTGAAGTATTAGTTATCTGATAAGTTTTGCCGAAGAAAGAGAGCATTTGAAAATCTAACCCAACATTTAACACTTTCAGGATAGGTCCATTTCTTGGAGAATCCTCTCTTTATTTTTACCTGTGGTTCCAGAAGTATAAATGTATACGGCAGGAGTGAAAAAGGTCACTTCCGACCTCCAGGACTCTGGGATAGATTCAGTTGACACTTCATCCACTTTGTCTAAGAAAGAGTCGACCCCATCGGTGTTAGAACTTCTGCTCACGTAATAGATGGCCACATCATCTTTTTTCAGGCTTGGCAGCACCTCTTCAACAGCTGCTTGTAGTTCTTAATTTAATGAGACAAAAAATCCAAACAAACTAAATTAGTTCATTTAAGTCTATTAGTGCAATAAATTTTGCAGTGATTTTGTTTTCCCCAAACTTTGCTAAAACGTGTCGATATAGTGATGCTTAGAGTTATGCATATTTAACATGGAATTTACCAAATTTGAAAATATCCCAAGATCCCAATATTTGAGGGGAGGTTGGGTTTTAATGGTTTCATAAGCAGCAGATGGTTGGCTGAAGTCTGTACTTTACATGGCAAGTGCAAACAAATAGACATATGGGTAAAAACCAAGATTATTTAAGTGTATAACTTTTATGCATATCTGATATATATATATATATATATATATATATAGTTATTCCTAATATGTGCCCCACAGGACCAGTGATTTTAAAAAAAGAAAATTTTAAGGAAAAAGAGAAATGAAAAGAGGGGAGCCATGCTACTAACAAAGATGATAGAAGCTAACTTTATATAACACATTGTTTTACATATCAGCAACAAGTAGTTCTACTAGGAAGGTTCAGCTGATCTGAGACATAAGCTCCAAATCTCACAAGCACCTTCTCTGGCCTAAGAAAAAATAGACCGATTAGCATGTTTTTCAAACTATGGGTCATAATACAGCAGTGGATTGTTAAAATCATTTAAAGTGACCATTATTCTAAAAAATAAAATAGAATGAAATAGAAATTTTCAGAGCATATCACACACAGGAAGAGGTAAGTATTTTTTTTTTTAAGTTTTGTTTCAGCTATGTGGGTGTGTGTGTGCTGAGTCACACAAAAATGTAGTTTTTACAGTGGGTCAAGGTCAAAAAATTTAAAAGGCATTCATGTAATATGCAAACCACATTTCAGGTTTGCTACTTGGTTTTTTGTGCTGCTAAACCATAAGATGAGATGGTCTTTAAGCTTATTTGTCTTGAATGGTAATAACTGAAGTGAATAGGCTTATTCTTAATAGGAAGGTGACTCAATATCCCAGGGAATTACCTTAGGGAGGCTAAACCTCCCTAAGGAGGTTTATCCCACGTTATATGCTTTGTTTTTCACATGTTTATGTATGATGTCTCCATCAAGACATGAGATATCATCTCGACAGATGCATTTTAAAAGTTTTAAAACTTTTTAACCAAAACAATCATACACCTGACAAATATAAATCAAATAGTACAAAAGAGTTTATAATGAAAATCAACAGGCCCTTATCTCACAAATAAACCTGCTGCCTAGAGGCAATGACTTTCAGATTTTTTTAGCTGTTTCTTCTAGCAATCACTTCTCCATCACCAAATTATGTGCTTTTCCTGCTCCCTCTTGACTTATCATTTTTGATCCCCATCCCCTTTGTCCACCCCCAACAGTTATTATCTTCACTTTATAGTCTAGGTTAACGGTATTTACATCTATTCTGAAACTATAATTCTGTCTTCCTAGCTTTGTCTGTGTGTTGGCTCTAGAAGCTCTAGAACCAATCATCAAGATTGACAAGATTATGACAATGTAATTATTTGTAAATATGACTGCAGAGCCAAGTAACACACAATAATCATCTTTCCCTTCTTGAATAGTTTTCTCCTGGAGTTTCTATTGGTCGTCTTCCTCAATGTACTATTTGCCTCAGTTCTTTTTTTTAAAAAATTTATTTATTTATTTATTTATTTATTATCTTTGGCTGCATTGGGTCTTCGTTGCTGCACACGGACTTTCTCTAGTTGTGGAGAGCAGGGGTTACTCTTCATTGCGGTGCAAGGGCTTCTCATTGGGGTGGCTTCTCTTGTTGCGGAGCTCGGGCACTAGGCGCACGGGCTTCAGCAGTTGTGGCACGTGGACTCAGTAGTTGTGGCTTGCGGGGTGTAGAGCGCAGGCTCAGTAGTTGTGGCGCATGGGCTTAGTTGCCCCACAGCATGTGGGATCTTCCCAGACCAGTGCTCGATCCCGTGTCCCCTTCATTGGCAGGCAGATTCTTTTTTTTTTTAATTTTTATTTTATTTATTTTTTTATGCAGCAGGTTCTTATTAGTCATCCATTTAATACACATCAGTGTATACATGTCAAACCCAATCGCCCAATTCATCACACCACCACCCTCATCCGCCCACAGCTTTCACCCCTTGGTGTCCTTATGTTTGTTCTCTACATTTGTGTCTCAAATTTCTGCCCTGCAAACCGGTTCATCTGTACCATTTTTCTAGGTTCCACATATATGGGTTAATATGGTGTGAGGTGATACCTCATTGTAGTTTTGATTTGCATTTCTCTAATAATTAGTGATGTTGAGCAGCTTTTCAGGTGCTTCTTGGCCATCTGTTTGTCTTCTTTGGAGAAATGTCTATTTACGTCTCTGCCCATTTTTTGACTGGGTTGTTTGTTTTTTTAATATTGAGCTGCATGAGCTGTTTATATATTTTGGAGATTAATCCTTTGTCCGTGGATTCATTTGCAAATATTTTCTCCCATTCTGAGGGTTGTCTTTTCGTCTTGTTTATGGTTTCCTTTGCTGTGCAAAAGCTTTTAAGTTTTATTAGGTCCCATT
>NC_041224.1:88735984-88736542 GCF_002837175.3 Physeter macrocephalus
GGGGTCTTTTGTGTCTCCATACAAATTTTAAGATTTTTTGTTCTAGTTCTGTAAAAAATGCCATTGGTAATTTGATAGGGATTGCATTGAATCTGTAGATTGCTTTGGGTAGTATAGTCATTTTCACAATATTGATTCTTCCAATCCAAGAACATGGTATATCTCTCCATCTGTTGGTATCATATTTAATTTCTTCCATTAGTGTCTTATAGTTTTCTGCATACAGGTCTTTTGTTTCCCTGGGTAGGTTTATCCCTAGGTTTTTTTTTTTTTTTTTCTTTTTGTGGTACTTGGGCCTCTCACTGTTGTGGCCTCTCCCGTTGTGGAACACAGGCTTCGGACGCGCAGGCTCAGCGGCCATGGCTCACGGGCCTAGCCGCTCCGCGGCCTGTGGGATCTTCCCAGACCGGGGCATGAACCCATGTCCCCTGCATTGGCAAGCGGACTCTCAACCACTGCACCACCAAGGAAGCCCCTATCCCTAGGTATTTTATTCTTTTTGTTGCAGTGGTAAATAGGAGTGTTTTCTTAATTTCTCTTTCAGATTTTTCATCATTA
>NC_041224.1:88737949-88756733 GCF_002837175.3 Physeter macrocephalus
GTGTAATCTGCTGTTTTTGAATGGAATGTCCTATAAATATCAATTAAATCTATCTGGTCTATTGTGTCATTTAAAGCTTCTGTTTCCTTATTTATTTTCATTTTGGATGATCTGCCCATGGTGTAAGTGAGGTGTTAAAGTCCCCCACTATTATTCTGTTACTGTCCATTTCCTCTTTTACAGCTGTTAGCAGTTGCCTTATGTATTGAGGTGCTCCTATGTTGGGTGCATATATATTTATAATTGTTATATCTTCTTCTTGGTTTGATCCCTTGATCATAATGTAGTGTCCTTCCTTGTCCCTTGTAACATTCTTTATTTTCAAGTCTATTTTACCTGATATGAGTATTGCTGCTCCAGCTTTCTTTTGATTTCCTTTTGCATGGAATATCCTTTTCCATCCCCTCACTTTCAGTCTGTATGTGTCCCTAGGTCTGAAGTGGTTCTCTTGTAGACCCACTCCCTTCTGGCTTGTAGAGTTTCTGCTGAGAAATCAGCTGTTAACCTTATGGGAGTTCCCTTGTATGTTATTTGTCATTTTTTCCTTGCTGCTTTCAATAATTTTTCTTTGTCTTTAATTTTTGCCACATTTGATTACTATGTGTCTCGGGGTGTTTTTCCTTGGGTTTGTCCTGTATGGGACTCGCTATGCTTTCTGCACTTCGGTGGCTATTTCCTTTCCCATGTTAGGGAAGTTTTCAACTATAATCTCTGCAAATATTTTCTCTGGTCCTTTCTCCTTCTGGGACCCCTATAATGTGAATGTTGTTGCGTTCAATGTTGTCCAAGAGGTCTCTTAGGCTGTCTCATTTCTTTTCATTCTTCTTTCTTTATTCTGTTCTGCAGCAGTGAATTCCACCATTCTGTCTTCCAGGTCACTTATCCATTCTTCTGCCTCAGTTATTCTGCTATTGATTCCTTCTAGTGTAGTTTTCATTTCAGTTATTGTATTGTTCATATCTGTTTGTTTGTTCTTTAATTCTTCTAGGTCTTTTTTAAACATTTCTTGCATCTTCTCGATCTTTGCATCCATTCTTTTTCCGAGGTCCTGGATCATCTTCACTATCATTATTCAGAATTCATTTTCTGGAAGGTTGCCTATCTCTACTTCATTTAATTGTTTTTCTGGGGTTTTATCTTGTTCCTTCATCTGGTACACAGCCCTCTGCCTTTTCATCTTGTCTGTCTTTTTGTGAATCTGGTTTTTGTTCCACAGGCTGCAGGATTGTCCACCTACCTTCTTTTAGATTTCAGAAGTTCTGGAACCTGGAAGTCCAAGATCAGGGTACCACAAGGGTCAGGTTCTGGTGAGAGTTCTCTTCCTGGTGTACAGATAACCATCTTCTTGCTGTGTCCTCACATGGTGGAGAGAGTGGCAGGCGGATTCTTAACCACTGCGCCACCAGGGAAGTCCCTGCGTCAATTTATTTTCAACCTCCATCAGATCAGCTTCTCCCTTTTGTTGCTCTTCTCTCCTCTTTTAACTCTTCTCTCCTCTTGTATTTTGACTGCTCTGTAGTTCTTCAGTATTTTGAGAAGATCATCAAAAATATTACTGTTGTAAAAACAGTAACTGGAGTGCTAATGTCCCTTGCCAATGCCTTGGTTTAGACCCTCATTATTTCCTAGCTAGATAATTGCAGTAGCCTCCTGACCGATCTCCTTGCCTCTAACCTCTCCCTGCTTGCAATATCAGTGGCACCACTCCCCAACTTCTTGTTCCTGCCCTGTTTAAAATCCTTCAGTGGCTTCCTTTGTGACAGAAGCCACTCTCTATGCAGTGTGTGAGGTCCTGAGGTCCTTCACAGTCTATGCCCCCCTCTCCGACTTTTCTGATGTCATATCCTTCTATCTACCTCTTGTCCCCTTTCCTCTAACCACACTGATCTATGTGAAGTGAGTATACCCATAATTCTCACATCTTACTATTTTTGTCCAGGTGATTTCATCTGCCCGGAATGTCCTCCGGTCCCCGGTCACTGAGAAAACTCCAACTCATCCTTCAAGACTCAGCCTCATTGCACTTAGCTCTATGGCCCTCCCACAGGAGCTTGCATATACTTCTATCACATGTGTTTAGTATGTAGTGTGACACATTTCAGTTCTTTTTCTCCTCTGTTTGACAGTGAAAAATTTGAGGTTAAGGGATTATAACATAATCATCTTGGCAACCCCTCCCGCACTAGATAAGTTCCCAATAAATGTTTACAGTTGAAAGAATTTGCACAAAGTATTGTATTAGTCAATGTGGAAGAGACAGAGGAATAAGCTAAAGCTGTTGATTTTAAAGGATTTAGATATTGCAATACTGTGAGTTGATAAACCTCTAATAAAATAAAATGCAAAATTAAATCATTTTTGTGATAGAGGTATGCCTTGCATACAAGTAAGGGACTACAAAAGTAAATTAAAAACAAAACAAAACTTCTATTGCTACTTAAAGAATTAAGAAATCTTTCTCCCTCTCTCCCTTCACCTGAGACTGAGGCTACTTAGTTAAATAGTGTGTTCATAAGTTACCTGGATTATTTCTCACTCCTTTCCTCTCTCTTTCCCAACATTTATTCAACATCTATTTAAAGACTGTTCCCTGTGTGCATGGCTCTAAGCACTGGATACAGCAGTGAGTAAACCAGATACTGTCCCTGTTTTTATAGAGCCCAGGTCTAGTAGGGGAAGAAGTAGACAAAGAAGTAATCCATTAAAATAAGGTGTCATAGATGTCACAGGAGGGGAGGGAGGTGGTGTTTTGGAAGCATGGGGGGGGGGCACAAAGACAACCCAGAGGAAGTGTTATCTAAACTGAGACCTGAAGGGTGAGCAGGAGTTGGCAAGATGAAGATCCACTGAGATCGACTGAGCCTGTTTGTAGCTGAGGGGACAGCTTATGCAAAGACGCAGACGCAAACAGCATGGTGCCAAAGTAGCTAAAAGAGGATAAAACTGACTGGAGTGTAGAATGGGAGGGAAAGAAGGTTGGGAGAAGAAACTGGGATGTAGGTTGGAACCAGGTTCCTGGCTTAGGTCAGGTAAATGGGTTGGAGGGGGCAAGACCAGAGGTAGGGAGACCATTTGGTAGAGCAAGCTGTTTGCATTAAGGTAGCAGCAGAGGGTAGAGAGAAGTAGATGCATTTTAAAGATGTTTG
This sequence comes from Physeter macrocephalus, assembly GCF_002837175.3. Lineage (NCBI taxonomy): Eukaryota > Metazoa > Chordata > Mammalia > Artiodactyla > Physeteridae > Physeter > Physeter macrocephalus. The sequence continues at coordinate 88,741,096 of NC_041224.1, forward strand.
GGAGGTAGAATAGACTGGATTTGGTAACACTCTTGATGAGAGAATAATTATAGGTCAAAAAGGACTTTAATTTTTTCTGTAATTTTTTAAAAGAAAATTTACTCAGGCATTAGTGATATATCAAAAATTAATAATAGTAATAATAAAAGTAAAAGGAGATGTAATTCAGCAGGTATCATGCTTGATCACAGTTCAAGCAATTTGGCAAATTGTATCCTCTACTTCTCTCATGTTCCTACCTGGCCTTCTGCAGGCTTTTGGTTTGTGAGCCCTGACCTTTCATAGAGGTCAGCTTATGTGAAGGAAAGGCCATTGCCCCTGCCCAACACAATTTCCCTACATGGCCTCTGGGCTGCTGGTGCAGAATTTGCATTTGGACATTGACTTGAGGTTCCAGTGGCTCGCCAGCCATGTCAGGGCATACCTCATATGTCCTATGGGAGCAGCCTTTCTTCCCTTAAACTAAAGATGTTAATATTTATATAGACATATCTATACACACACATATAAACTGAAATTTGAAGGTAAATTCTGGATGTGAATGCAACTCATTAACTATGTATTTGATATTTAGAGTCTTTTCTAAACATGATTGGGCCCCATGTTTTCTGCTTCACACGTGTATATTTTTTGTAATTCTTACTGTAAAGTCTGCTTACTTAAGATAAAAGTGGCAATAAACAGCGACATGTAAGATCAAATAAATCTACTTGTCGCAGGTTGAGCTCCCTGGGACTCTGAGATTTGTGTGTAGTAGTGCTCTCGGGAATGACACCTGTGGGGTTGCACGGGAAGTAGATTGGATAGAGGGAGAGATTGCACTGTGATGCAGTCACACAGTGGCCTCCTTCAATTGATCCTACAGGGATTCTGGGCCCGGGATGGCCCTTCAGGTTGTCCCAAATGAAGTGAAGTGGATTCTACCTCCGTGCCTGCCCACCAACCAGTCATTGGATGCAGATTAGAAGAGGTAGTGCTTGACCTTGGGCAAAGCAGCTTTCTTCAAGCAAGGGCAAGCAAAGGCTCTTAGCTGACAGCTGTCAGCTACCAATGCTTTCAGCAGCTGAGGAATGAGTACCTCAGTCCTGGAGTGGGGATTTGGGCAGCATATCACAGCATCCACCACAACTGTCATTCTTAGTGATAAAAGATTTACAAATTTCATTTGTGGAGAACAATTTGTATAGTAGCTTTACATACATCACCTTGCATAATTTTCACAATGACCCTGTGTTATAGATGATGGTAACCCTGTTTCTACAAATGAGGACAGAAGCTCAGTGAGTCTATGTATGGAAGGTTATATACAAAATGAAAAGAATTATACCAGGCTTCTAGGAGTCCCACCTCCTTGTACTAGACATTCAAGTTCAAGTTTTGGTAAAGTGCGTTGATTTTTCGTAAGACACTGTATACTTGACATGCTCAGTGCTGGTTAAAGCATGTGGATCTGCCTTTACATAGTAATATGGATAATCTCTCATTCATTTTTTTATGAAGAGCATAACCTTAAGCTTTATGAAAAGTAGGATTCAAGGAAAGTTGCCTAAAGGGTGCAAAGTGGATCTGTCACTTCTTCATTAGTCTAGGCTGAAATTATGGATGGAAATAGAACCTCAGAGAAAGCAGTACACCTTTGGATGATGGAAAATCGACTGATTATGAAATCACTGCTCCCTCTTAAAATTCATTTTGTTAAAAAGAAAAGAAAAAATATCAGGGTAGCATAGGAATTTTCCTCCCTCACCCATAACCTTTTCTTTTTGAGAAGGGGAAGAAGAGAAATTTCTGAGTACACAGGCCCATTCCTAGAAAGCAGGGGGAGAGGGCAGGTGGTGAGCTGAATCAGTCTTCATCATCAAAGTGGCAAGATGCTACTGGCTAAACCTGCTGCTTTTCAATAGGAAAAGCATTCAATCTAGCAGCTTGTTCTGCTATTAGATTGCCTCACTGAATGGGTAACTGACCAAGTTAGTTAAATAAAACACCCCAGGAATGTTTACTAATAAAGTAAGATCTGAAAAGAAGGCAATGAAAGGAAATGGGTTTTGATTAGAATTTCAGGATGATGTGAAATGGTTGGTGGATGAACAAATCAGAACTGAAGACTTATCTTTTCTTCACTCAGAAAGGCAACTGAAACAAACTGGTTCTAACACAGCTCTTAGAGACTGAAAATAGTTTTAAAAATACCATTTGTAACTGTGATTTTGCATTTCTATCCCTGGCAGGTTGGAATTATAGTAATTAATAACCTAGTGTCTAGTCTTTACCTCAACAAGATGTGCTAGAACACCCTTCAAATAGAGGCATGCATACCCTCCCCTTCCCCACAACACAAATCACCCTGAGGTCAGAAAGATGTTTAATCAAGGTTAAGTCCCACTAGGAGTAAGCAGATTTTTAACAGGGAGATACATACTCATCTCATATTTATATAATTACATAATTTCTTAATATTATTTTTCATTTCTCTCAGTCAAAGTGTCTTTCGTTCTAAATAGCCCTGGAACCAAGGGTAACGGCTCGTCATGAGGTTACCAGGTCATTCCAGGCCTTACATAATTATAATCATTTGATATCCATAAGCAACCAAGTCACCTGTCTACTAGTTGTGTACTTCGCTATTTCTCAGAGGCTGTGGGAGGGTCCTTTTCAAACCCTGGCCGATTATACTCCTTATGCAGAGTAATTTAAATGCTGTACTTCTTCGGATTCAATAACATTAACAGCTGATTCAGAGTTAATTTTGATTTTACCTCTTCACTCCCTTCTTGTTTCTAAACAAGAAAATAAACTGATAAGCATTCCCAAATATGCCAGCAATGTGCTTCTTTGTTTTTGAATGGAGATGTACAACCATCCCCCTTGCCACCTTTAGTTATGAGCAGGGCAAGAAGAAAAATTTTAGAGAACATCTTTAAGCTAGCTCTCTCTTCAGAGCTTGGGTTACTTGGCTGGGAGCCTAGCTCTTGAATATACTCCTCATTTGATGTCTGGGTTTCTGTCCTCTACCATCCCAGACACAGACTCTCCCCAGCCCATCCTGTGCTCAACACCAGCTCCCTCTCTGGCAATGAGACCTGGAGAGAGGACCTCTCTCTTGTAGCCCTCTGCCAGAAGTAAACTGGGAGGTAAAACAAGTCTGTGGTAAGGAGAGGCTGGGCCTGGGGGAGATTGGGTCTAAATGGATTTTCTCAGATTAGGATATATTTTATTTTTTTTAACATCATTTTTCATGCCGTCATGCCCATCCCTATAGTTCTTAGACTTTGGAGAAGAAAGCCTGTTACAGCCAACCAAAATGATGGAACTCATTAATGCCACAAACATTTACTTACTAGGGCATTATTCAAAGATATATGAGAAAACTGTAAGCCGTTGAGACAAACTGCATTGAAGCAACACGTCTAAGTTACTCCTTGGGCAGCCCAGAAAGAGGAATGGAGACAGGATATCTGTATGCCCTGATCCTTGAATAAGTTTGCACTAGAAAATTATCTCATTGCATGGAAGTGAGGCCACTGCTGTTGGCCATTCCTTGGGTTCTCTGAGTCCCTATTTTCTCTATAGTAGAGTCTCTTCAGTAAACAGCTTAAAAATGACTATTATTTAAGTCCAGCCTGCTGTTGTCCTTACATAGTAAAACTCTTTAATGAAGCATCTCACTGGTGTTGGGGACCTGATGAAAACTGCCTCTGGGCTCCTCTTGCCTAGAATTCCCCCTCTACAGGTGCACTTGCCCGCCTCTGTTGTCAGTGTCCCCAAGAAGCCTTCACCCTCTGCTCTTTTTCCTCCACAGCACTCGGTAGCTCTCCCAGCATACTTATCACATTCTCCTGGGCATCACAATCATTTGTGTATATGTGGCTTTGTTCTTCTACTGGACTGTAAAATCCTTGAACTAATTCAGCTTCTCTCCCCATCCCACCATGGCAACTAGCTTGTACCTTGAGGGGACTCTCTAAATATATATATATATTTTTTTTCGGTACGCGGGCCTCTCACTGTTGTGGCCTCTCGCGTTGCGGAGCACAGGCTCCGGACGCGCAGGCTCAGCGGCCATGGCTCACGGGCCCACCCGCTCCGCGGCATGTGGGATCTTCCCGGACCGGGGCACGAACCTGTGTTCCCTGAATCGGCAGGCGGACTCTCAACCACTGCGCCACCAGGGAAGCCCTACATATTTCTTGATGTGATATCACAATTGTCGTGCCATCTGCTTTTCTCCATCTAACCTCAAAAGTTTGTTTGATGAGAGTTCTCCTCGGTCCTGACACTAGTTTTAGAATGTTCTCCTGTATTGGAACTTTCAATGATGCAACACTTTTGAAAGCTATTGGAAGCATTTTATCTTATCACATTGTTTAAAGGAGGTCCAATTTTATTTTTCACAACCCTGCAAAACCAGGTCAAAGATAATCTGGAATATTTTATAACCTCTCTGGATCTCAGTCTTGAAAGACATAGTATCTTTGTTACTAAAGCCTTGTACAAGAGTAGTGCCAACACTGGGGGAGCTGTGCATGATTATGTTGAGCCGTGCAATGCAGACCTGGCCAGTGAGCTGATGAATGAGTTATTCTTTCCAGTAGAAGAGCTAGCTTAGCAACAATCTTAATGCTAGCATAAATGGAAGCAAAGCAAACTTACTATTTTGGGGGCCCTTTTGGGTGTTAAAAAAATTTTTTTTTTTTTTACAAAACATCCTATGTTGTATGAAATTAAATATGGCTTGCTGTTTTACCCATATTCTATGTTTGGGAAGTTGCTTGAAAAACTACTGGCCCAACCAATTGGTTTCTATCAACTACAACATTATGTGTGTTTCAATAGCTGAAGGCAATTTTTCCATGTGATTACATACATCATGCCCTTCTATGGAGAGGGATCCTGAAATGTACCACAGAGAGAAAATTATATTCTCTGGGAGATGGGTGGTTCTGTTTAACTCAGGGAAGTGTTTGTGAGTCTTTGGCTTTCTCTAAGTATAGTAAGTTCTGATGAAAAATTGGGTACTGAAATGCCTGATAAGGTTGAGCCCTGTTAAACTTTGTGAAGAGTCCCCCAAATTCATGACAAGTGGATCAATCTTCATGATAAATACCACTGTGCCGGTCCTTTACCTACACTCCAGAATTTGACAGATAGCTGAAACTCAAGAGCTCTTACTAGCCCATGAGCCCTGAGGCTGAAATTCGAAGTAAAGAATCAAACCCTGTTGAACTGTCACCCCTCCAACATTTCTAAATCTTTTCATCTTTCTGTACCATGTTCAGATGGTGTAATAGAATATAAAAAGTGTCCTAGAAGTGAGAAGAAAATTGGGTTCTGTCCCCAGCTCTCTCTGACCCTAGGGAATTGATACCACCCCTCTGGGGCTTTGTTCGTTCAACTATTGAACAAGTGAGAACTAGACTGATTGTTTCTCAAAGCCTAGTCCTTAGATGATTTGCTTCAAAATCATCTAGGGGTGGCATGGGGCTTGCTATAAAAATACACTTTCCTGGGCCCCACTACAGTCCTGCTGAATCAGTGTTTTTGGGGGATGAGGCTCAGGAATCTTTTTTTTTTTTTTTTAAATAAGCTTCCCAGGTGATTCTTACACTCATTAAAGTGACTTCTAAACTTTTTATTGCAGTATAACACACTCGTTAAGAGTTGGAGGATTATAACATTAGAATATCTCTAAGATTCTTTCCAACTTTAAAGAATTCTAAGAATCAGTCCATTCAACACATTTACGCATGGGCACATTTATTAACAAGCATGCAACTTTGGACTCTGTTACCCCCTTTGCAGGAACCGTTTCAGATCAGAGTGTAATCCTGCATGCTGTGTAATGGTCTCTCAGTGATTTGGAAAAACAGAATGTTTTTCAAATGTGTGGCCTCTCTCAAAGGTCAGTTTACTGTAGAGAGTGCCGTAGGTCCACTGGAAAGTCTGTTCAAATTTTATCTGAATGTCAGAATTTCGTTATACTTTCCATGTACGCTGACCAAAGCATAATACTCAATGACAGAAGACTGTTGCTTGGGTGGGAAAGGAGATATCTGGCTGTATTTCTGATTTGATTACAGAACCAAACTCTATTATAGTCATTTAAATCCAAGCTTCTTTGTCAATAAAACTCCCAGTCTTTGACCTCCCTCACAGAGGGCCTGGGATAATATGCAGGGAAAAAGTATTTAAATCCCTCCTGAAGTGGTACACAGTTCACTGTGCTAATAACTTTCCTCTGAATCAACTGGTAAAGTAATAGGTTTAAGAGAGTCTTCCAGTTACTAAATAGTGAAGTTGTCTCTTTTCCCAGGCAACTAGAAATGTTGGGAATTTTCTAGGAAAAGCCATCCCCTTCAAATAATGTGGCTGCCTTTAAAATTATTCCCCTGCTTTTAAACTTTTATACAAAGCCTTCATTTTTTTTGATTATTTATTTTATGCCCTATGAAACAGGTGTGTAAGCTTCCTGGTTTCCCACAAGTGAATAGACATCTCATCTTTGTGTGATACTAGGCGAACTCCTTAGCTTGCTTCAGTTTCCTCAGCTATGAAATGAAGAGGTAGAGCACATGGATGCTTAGTCTCTTCCAGCTCTAACACTTTCCATTCGTGTAGAGGAAGGTAGCGTAACGTAGGGAAAGTCATGGGCTTTGAAACTGGACAGACTTAGGTCGGAATTTTAAGTTTCCTCAGTTGTATGGCAGGGGGTAATGATATGTTAGTTCTCAGGGTAAGAAAAGCATGTGGCATAGGGCTTGGCACAGAAAGACATTCCAGAAAGGTGAGGCTTCCTGGCTCCCTATTCCTCTTTAGCCTGCACCTGGTTAGGCCTCCTCTTGCTGATAGAGTGAGAAGCAGCCCCCTGGTCCTTATTCAAGTGCAGGGACAAGATTTCTGGGAAGGGAAACCCAGCAGTCCTGGGGGTAACAGGTTCTTGGTTTCTTCCTGAACTGGTGACCACTGGGGCATGAAGTTACCATTTCAGGTCTGGTTGAAATGTGGCAGGAGGTAACTACAGAACCAAAGGTCACTGTTGCTATAGATGTAATGGGGGCTCACCAGAGCCCGCAGCAGGTAACCAAAGTCTTCTCCCTGGGGAGTAGGTGGGGTCACCTTCTCTCTGCCGTGAGAATCCAGGGAGGTTAACAGCATTTGAGAGTTGGAAGCAGCCTTGAAGGCCATTAGAGAGGAGGAAACCAAGATACAGGGAGGGAAAGTGACTTTCCCATGATCACACAGCCAATCAAGCAGCAGAGGTGAGAACAGTCTCTCTGGATCCTCCGGAATTCACACTCATGACCCTCTGCATTTCAATGCTGATGTTGTCAGCACTGGTTAAGAGCTTGGATTCTGGAGGTAGATAGATCTGGTTAACCTCCTCCTCTCAATTCTGTGATCTGGGGCATAAGCCTCCATCTCTCTGGCCTGAGCGGTCTCAACTATAGTCAACCCTACCCGTGTGAGCATTCACAGCAACACTGTATGTGTAGTGCTTAACAAAGGGTCGGGCACGGTCAGCTTCCACGACAGAAGGTTCTAATGATCATTAACTGGCGTTTTGAGGAAGGGCTGCCATCCCCTCCCTCTACACCTCCAGTTCCGAGCCGAACCCCCCCTCTCCTAACCCCTACGCCGCCACGCTGCAGCGGGCTCGTCAAGGCGCGAAGGAGCCCGGTGCCAGGGCGCGGCGGTCCCCAGGCTCACCTGGCGAGGCCAGGAGCACCTTCGCCCCGCAGCACTGGAAGCAGTGCAGCAGGGACTTGCCGCGGATGTTAGAGTTGAGGCACGCCATGGCACAGCCCAGCTTGGCCAGCCCCAGCCACAGCCATACGTAGGCCGGTTCGTTGCCCAGGAATACCGCCACGCACTCTCCCTGCCGGAGGCCGAGGCGGTCGCGCAGCGCCCTCGCCACTTGGTTGCTGCGTCGGTCCACCTGCACGTAGGTGAGCGTCTGGTCGCGGAAGAACAGGAACGGCTTGTGCGGGCTCTGGTGTGCTCTCTCCAGAAAGGCGTGGAGGATGGTGCGCACCGGCCGGCGCTGCCCATAGCTGTGCACCTGCCGGGCCCTCCTGGCTAACCGCAGGAAGTAGCTCACGTCCTGGAAGAAGTAGGGGGAGCAGAGGTTCACCAGCAGCGGCAGGAGCAGCACCCCCGCCAGGACCGCGTAGATGACAGGCAGCATGACGGCGGCCGGGCCCCCTAGTCCCTCGAGGGCAGAGGGCGCACTTCGGGCGTGCAGCGCGGCGGTGGGGCGGGCTCCGGGCGGACGACTGATGGGCGGCGCAGGGACGCTCGACGAGGCGGGGGCGACGGCGGAGCGCCTGGGCTGCCGGCACCGTTGTGTGCTCTCGGGCAGGTGGAGCGGTGTCTGGGCTGCCCGGGTTTCAGGGCGCGACCGGCCGGCTGAGCCCGCCCCCTCGTCGGGGTGCAGCCACCTGCGCGCCAGGCCCGCCCCTGCGGTCCTCCCAAGGCGGGGAAGGCGGCTCCGCGGCTCACTGGGGCCTCGGCCGCCTCTCCGCCCGTCTGGAGGTCTGGGGGCAAGGCTGGACTCCCCCCGTGGTGTGATCTTTTCAAAATGGTGACCGTAAGACACCTTAGAAGACGTTGAGAAGATTAGAGGAGATAATGCAGACGCAGGGCTAGTGTTACTTATTGCTGCCCGAATGGAGTGCCTTATAGAGACGACAGATTGTTATTATCAATAGAGAACCTGCTAAGTGGGAGACAGTCCTATGGTTTATTAGTAGCGGGCACCAGGTGCCACTGCCAAATCAGAATTCCATCTCTCCTTCCTGGTCCTGGGGGCATTCCGCCTACCCTCTGTTTCTCACATTTGCTTTCCGACACCTCGTGCCCCGCCGGACCCCGCCCAACCCCCAGGCTACTTGCCAGGCGGGCTCTTGTGACAAAGAATTCAGGGGTGAACAAAAGCACCTGCGATTGCCGCCTCCCGCTCGTCCCAGCCCCTGGGCAGTGAGTGAGGATGGGTCGCTCCAATCAGAGACGTCCCTTCGGCCCAGCTAGCCCAGATTAAGCTTGAGGTAGCGCCACACTGCCACAGGAAACCAAGTTCCGGTGAGGTTTTGATTAGTTATAATACGTTGTTCTTTAAGTGATCTCCCCTTCCCCCCTCCTTGTATGTTGAAAATTCTCAAGTATTGTCAGTCCAGTTCAATTCAATTTACTAAGTGGCTCCGTGAGAAACTAGCACAACACAGAGGAAATTAAGTAAAAGTTACTGGCATTTCTCAGAAGGCATTTCTTTTTCTTTTTTAAAAACATACATCTTTATTGGAGTATAGTTGCTTTACAATGGTGTGTTAGTTTTTGCTCTATAACAAAGTGAATCAGCTATACATACACATATATCCCCATAGCTCCTCCCTCTTGCGTCTCCCTCCCACCCTCCCTATCCCACCCCTCTAGGTGGTCACAAAGCACCGAGCTGATCTCCCTGTGCTATGCGGCTGCTTCCCACTAGCGATCTATTTTACATTTGGTAGTGTATGTCAGTGCTACTCTCTCACTACATCCCAGCCTTCCCTTCTGCCCCTGTGTACTCAAGTTGGTTCAGAAGCCATTTCTTTTAGGGTGATCCTTTCTTTTAATTTCTCTTAGTGCTGCTTCTATACAGAGTGAATACTGGCTGCTTGCTACAGAGGAGGGTCAGGATTTAAGGAAAGCAGCGCTTTGCTCTCTTCCTCCTCTGTCTTCCTGCATTCATCGGTTTTATTCTTATGAGACAACCACAAGTAATGAATGCTTACCCCTGCCAGAAACTCTGCTAGGGGCTTCCCTGTATGATATTTTTGGAGCTTCACAGTCATCTAAAGATGGCACTTTCGTGCTCATTTATAGACAGGAAAGGGACGCTGAGAGAGGTGAATTAAGACAGCTAGTAAGTGATGCATGGGATTTTGGAATTGGTATCTTTTTGTTCCCAGGCCCACTCTTTAGTGTAGCAATATGTTATGCTGTTCTCCTATTCTGTGGGTTTCTATCCATGTTTTCTTTTTCCTTTAGCATTTTTATTTTTTTCCCCCTTTCACAATCTCCCCTTCCCCCATTTTTTTATCTCCCTCTTTTTATCCCTGGGACCTGCTCTAGCAACCCCGTTCCCTTTTCCTGACTCTTTCATGGCTAATCCAGCTACTATCTAATGACTGGTTGCATCATTGCCCTGGGGAAGAGCCGGGGGCCTTGGTTATCCCTGAGAAGAAGGCTGTAGTGTAAAAGTAGAGGTCAGGACAGAAGCCATTCTGTAGTGCACCTCTTTTTTCATGTTGAAGCTAGAGCCAGCCCTCCTTTTCCATCCCAAAGCCACCTGGTCCCTTCATGACTAATCACTTCAGTGTAGCCTCCTAGACCTCTCTTGTGTTGTTCTTAAGCAGCTACTCTTTCCCCAGAGTCCTTGATTGCCACAAATGCCCACTTTCTCCTCTCTTACTCTGAGGATCACTTTAGCCTTGTGCATCCACAGTTTTTCAACTGCAACTGAAAGAGAACAACACCCACACTGGCTTAAGCAGACACAGGAGTTTGAGACTCAGAGTCCGGGGGTAGAATAGGCTTCAGGTAAGCCAGTTTCCCTTTCTCCATATCTCTGCTCCTCCTCCTCTGTTCTCAGGCTGGTTCTCCCCTCATGGTCCAAAGATGGCTGCCAAGCCCTTAGGGGTACCTGCTTCCAGTGTCGACTTCAGACAGAAATGTAAGATTCTTTTCCGTAGGAGAAAAAAAAAAAAGGAAGGAAAGAAAGAAAAAATTGGGTTATGTGCCTGTCTTTGTGGGTTGGGGGGAGAGAAATGCTGATTGGTTTAAGCCACTCAGGGCTCACCCATGGAGCTGGGGGTATAGTCAATCCCTCCTACACCATGCTATGGAAAAATCAGGGTCTTATTAAAGAGGAAGTGGGGAAAAGAAATGAATTTGGGGAAACAATTAGCTAATGTTTGTTATATATATCTTGGAACTCTTTTTCCCAATGATTCTAGCTTCCAGCCTGGGTTCCACTTTGTGCTCTACCACCAGCCTAATGGTCTTCGTGGAAATTTTGCTATCATCATCTCTCCAATGCTCAGTTATCTTCAGTGACCCTCTCATTGCTTCCCATCCTCTTCCACTCATGGCGTCTATAGACAATTGTCATATTTGTACAGCATACTAGAATGCATCTGGGCTGGAGCTGATCAGATACCCTGGGTCCTGCCTGGCTCCTTTGAGGAAGGAGAAGATTGGTAGCTTAGCACATTGGTTACCCATTCTAGAAACATCTGCTGGGAAGCTCTGGTTTATAAAATGAAGTTCAAACTTTAATTTCTGGCTCTTCTGATGCTGACTTGAACTTTCACTGCACTCAGTTAACAAATATTTATTGAGTTTCTACTATGAACCGAACATCATGAGGCACTAAGTATTTGAAAATGGATCAGAACTTAATTGCAACTACTCCTTTTCAAGAACACTTTGTTTTGAAGAGTCTGATCTACACCCTCCTAAAAATGCCCTGCGTATTCCTGTTTGTATGACTTTGTTCTTCCCTATTTCCACCCCTGAACTCTCCACCCCTCTAAATCCCAGCTCTTTAAGGCAGTGGTTCACAGATTTCTGGTTTTCTCAGTCCAGTAGCATTTCAAAATAAAGTACCAACTTAAAAAAATTTCATGTAAAATCAGCTGCCCCTAGCCAACTGCAGTCTGTTTTTATTACTATTTCATAAAAGAATGACATTTTTAGTATTAAAAAGGAAAGTATAATATCTCTTATATGTGGAATCTAAAAAAATAGTACAAATGAACTTACTTATAAAGCAGAAATAGAGTCACAGATGTAGAAAACAAACTTATGGTTACCGGGGAGGAGGGGCAGAGGATAAGTTGGGAGACTGGGACTGACATATATACATGTACATATATAAAATAGATAACCAATAAGGACCTACTATATAACACAGGGAACTCTTCTCAATACTCTGTAATGACCTATAGGGGAAAAGAATCTAAAAAAAGAGTGGATGTATGTATATGTATAACTGATTCACTTTGTACACCTGAAACTAACACAGCATTGTAAATCAACTATATTCCAATAAAAATTATAAAAAAGGAAAATATAACTGAACCATACACTTAAAAATGGTTAAAATGGTTAATTTTATGTTATGTATATTTCACCACAAAAATATACACAAAAAAGGAAAAATACACACAAAAAGGAAAGTATAGTCCTTTTTGAGAAAGGATGCAGACAACATTATACCAACATATAAAAAAGATAGAAATTAAAATATTTTTGAATGCAGAAAAAAATGCAACTTTTATTGGTTTATTATCCATAGATATTATTTCTATGTAAGTTTGAATGTTTAGAAATACAAATTCAATAGTGAAGCATGAATTGAACCAAACCTCTTGGACTTTGATATAACTCAGGATTGTTTTAACACTGAGGTCTCAAACATGGAGCTTCCTTACCCCACACCCTTAGTGAAGCTGCCTAGTCCCCTCCGCTCCCATGCCCCCACAGCCACTGAGCCTACCTGTTACCTTCATCAAGATTCTGGTGCCTTCCTGACCAGTCACTTCAGCCTCCTAGACTCCTTGTTTCCTTAAACTTTCTACCCAGAGCACTAGGTTACCGCAAATGCCCACTCTCTTCTGACCCATTCTGACCCATCTGAGGCACTGCAGGAGGAGTTCAGGAGACAGATGTGATAACTGGAGCGCACGTTGACACCTGCTAGCCTGGGTCAGGACTTTCCTGATGCTTCACCCCCATTCATTCATCTCTGCTGGTGTCTTAGGGAAAGCCTCCCAGTGGCAGTTCCCAACTCCCTTCTGTGTCCCCAATCCCAACCTCAAATGCTCTTTAAAAGCAGGTGGTCTCTCCTCCTGCTTTATGGTTCTCAAACTTTATAGGCATCAAAATTACCTTGAGAACATGCTAAAACACAGCTTGCTAAGCCCCACCTGGAGAATTTCTGATTCTGTAAGTCTTGGGTGGGGCCAGATAATTCACATTTCTAAGAAGTTACCAGAAAATGCTGTAGCTGTTGGTCCAGGGACTGCACTTTGGGAACGATTGATTTAACCCAGTGGTTTCCCAGCTGCTCAGCGGAGCCCGAGGACTTCTGAGGAGCCACTGAGGAAAATTCATTGCAGAGCACGGGGAAGGGACTCTGGGACCCAAGCCAGCTCCAATCAGAGGAGCTCTATGTATATCTGTTTTACATCTTGGACTATCATGTAGACTTCACATGAAAAGAGTGTTCCTACAGCCTTTTCTTCTAAGTACTCCAGCCTACGTAGATCTATCCCTTGTACTGGACTTATAAACCTACCACACAGCTTGACTCTTGATTATTTCATGACTGTTAGTTTTGCCTTCCCAATTAGGATTCAGTTTCCTGGAAGGAAGTAATGGAACATGAGCCTTGAAGTCAGAGGACCTGGGTTCAAGTCCTTGTCTGTCATGTATTGGCTGAGGATGCTTAGGTAAGTTACCTGAACTCTCATAGCACCTTGTATTGATTTTGTAGGCCTTGAGGCACCTAATGCATGGGACTATTGTCAACAAAAAATGTGTAGGTTATGAAGCCTGTTGCTTATGTAACATTACTTAGTACAGATAGGAAGTTTGTGTGACCAATCCATTCAGTGGTTTATAGGAAGGTTCATCTCTGACTGTGTTGTCTGCCATGAATCAAATTGTATTTCTTGAACTGTGGGTGCCTGCTATCCTGTTGAATGCCTAATGTAGTAGCATTCAGGTACAGATGTACAGGATGTGTAGAGAAAAGGTAAGAGTCTGGTGAAGATGGAATATACTGAGATTAGCCTTTCTTTTGGAGAATGAAGGAAAGGAGAGACTGAAAACAATTGGTTGTTGGTTTTAGAGATGAGGGAGTAGGGCTCCCCTTTTTTGTGCATCCCAGTGATGCTTACTAACTACACAATCAAGACAAAATACAATTTGAGAAAAAGGTGTTTGCTCTCATTAGTTCTAATCAGAATGCCTTTGATTTGGTGTTGAATTCTAACTGAGGGAAAATCCTAGTGAATCATTATTGCTTCTAGTGCTGACATGCATGCTTCATAAAATTTGGTTTCAACCCTCTCTGTCCTCTTTCCGTATCCCACGACTACCTCCAGCTCCCTGTCGTAGTCACAATGCACTCTTTTCCATTCCTGAATGTGCGGGTTACTTCTTTACCCCTTTGCCCTTCTCTTGTCTTGTAATATCATCTTCTTGCCTACTTCTTAAATGTAAAAATTTCTTAGTGTGTGTCTTTACCTTTCTCTTCTCTGTCTCCTTCTCTCTAGGTAGGCTCATCTATTCCTATTGATGCTGAGGAATCCCAAGTCTAAATATTCAGCCCTCACCTTCTCCTGAGTTCCACATCTGATTTGTTATGGTGTACTGAATACCTCCATATGCATTCATTTATTTAGTCATTCACTTATTAATTTATTCATTTAGCATTTATTTAAAGTGTACTAGATGAACACTACTTTACAGTGAAGCAGATAGGGCAGATATTATTGTTCTCATTTTCAGGTCAGTGAATTGAGATCCAGAGAGGTTAACCAATGTGCTGAAGGTCAGACACAGCAAGTCAGTTATGGAGCAGGGACTATAACTTACGTTTTCTGACTCCTATAGGCACTGGTCTATAAAGTGTTGTGGGTTGAATGGTGTTCCTGCCACAAACCCTCAGTTCTGTAATCATTTCCCCCTGTCCACTGCATGGATGCTGCTTAAAATGGTGTCTTCTATTACCTTACGGCATGTGATTATTTCCTTCTCCCTGCAAATCTTTCAGCTTTGGCTTTCTCCTTGCTCAATTACATTCCCAATTTTCTAGCTCATATTCTTTTTTTTTCATATTCATATTTTTTATGGAAGTATAGTTGATTTACAGTGTTTCAGGTATATAACAAAGTGATTCAGTTATATGTGTGTGTATATATATATATTCTTTTTCAGGTTCTTTTCCATTATAAGTTATTATCTAGCTCATATTCTTGAGATAACAAATCTGGTAGCCCAAACAAATCACCCATATACAGGATTGTGTAGAATTCTTAAAGCAAATATCCACAGGCTGCTGTCAAGCCTATAGATTACGGCAACTGAATAAGATGCACAGTCTTGATCCAGTCAGCTATGTGTGTTCGTGGAGATGTATGGAAGTGGGAAGAGGGGAGGGGGTGGAGTCTCCCAATTCAAAACATGGTCACTGTACAAGGTACTCAGTTGTGGAGACTTGGCAGTTTTCCGCTAAAGGGACTATGGGCATGGAAAACACATTAATTGGCTTGTCTTATCTTTCTCTTCTGTTTTTTTCAGATTATAATGTCTCCACTGAGTTCTCTCTGGCTACTATACACAGCAGTCCTGGATAACTAGTTTCTATTCACTAATAAATAATAATTTATAATTGCCATACTTATGTGGCAAGATTATTTGTGTAGATCCAAGTCTGATATCATAGTCCTTCTGTCTAAAGAACTTTTCCTAACATTTCTTGAACTGTAGATCTCCTGGCAATAGATTCTTTCAGCTTTTGTTTTTCTGAAAAAGTCTTTATTTAACCTTCTTTTTTTTTTTTTTTTTTTTTTTTTTTTTTTTTTTTTTTT
>NC_041224.1:88756743-88759894 GCF_002837175.3 Physeter macrocephalus
TGGGATCCTCCCAGACCGGAGCGCGAACCCGGCTCCCCTGCATCGGCAGGCGGACGCGCAACCACTGTGCCACCAGGGAAGCCCCTAACCTTCATTTTTGAATGCTATTTTCACTGGGTAAAGAATTCTGGTATGAATACTTTTATTCTTTTGGTACTTTCAAGATGTCACTCTGCCATCTTCTGGTTTGCATAGTTTCTAACTGCTGTGTTTCTTTTTTTTCCTGATAATTTTTAAAAATTATTTTTATTTTAAAATAGCACAGGAGCATGGTTAAAAACTAAGAACAATAAAAGTCAGAGTGGAAAACCATGCAAAGTAAATGCTCCTCCCTTCTGAACTCCAGTCCCTCAGGTTCTTCTGGAGGCAATCGCTGTTAGCAGTGACTTGGTGACATATGTAAATTTTGTTCAGAGTCTTCAAAGATGAAAGAATGTACCTTCTATTCAAGAGAGTAGTCCATAATGAATTTAAGTTACATCAATTAGTAGGAATGACTGAAAGAGTAGAAATTACCATGAATGGCAAGTAGAAGAGTCTGGATTTTCTTTGAAAGATTTTTGAACAGAAAGCTGTTAGACCTGATCACAGAAATGTGCTGGAAATATTGCAGGGAGGAGATAGAAGTAGACTGTTGAGATGAGTCCAAGGCAGTTTATTGAAGCCTCTGCACTTGCTTGGAATTTTCTGTTAAGACATAGGCACAAAACTTATGTTAATAATTAAGCTTCCAATTACGAACACTAACTTTATGCCAGACCCTGTCTTGAGTGCTTATGTATCTTTTAATGTAGTCTTCCCAATGCGCCTCCAGAGTATACATTGTTATCTCTGGTTGAGAGATAGGAAAACTGAAAACAACTGGTCAATGACATATTCAGGTTGGAATTAAGGTTTGTCTTCCTCCAAAGACTATGCAAGTGAACTCCTGCATGAATATGCCTTCCTAGTTGCAAGGCATGCTTCCATCCTCCCTTTTTCTTACTGTCCAGTGACCTGTGCCTACACTTCTTGCTCCTCAGAGATAGCTGTCAAGATCTACAATCCGTACAATGGGTATCAAGTAGGAAGGACCATGACTGCTTTATTTCTTATCTTTGTTTTTTTGTATATCATTTATTTTTTTCTGGCTATCTTCAAGATTTTCACCTTTGGTTTTCAGCAGTTAGACTAGGGATGTGTGTGTGTGTGTGTGTGTGTGTGTGTGTGTGTGTGTCTGGTGTTTAATTTGTCTTGTTCAGGGGTCTATGAAAATCTGATCTATAGTTTGAGGTCTTTCATAATTTTGGAAAATTTGGGGGCATTATCTCTTAAATATTTCTCCTGCCAATTTTTCTCTCTCTTTCCCCTCTATGGCTCCAAATATTCATATATTGGGCCATTTGACATTTTCGAACAGTTTTTGGATGCACGGTTTTTATTCACTCTTTCTTTTTTTGAATTTTTGAATTGTATTTTTTTATACAGCAAGTTCTAATTAGTCATCAATTTTATACACATCAGAGTATACATGTCAATCCCAATCGCCCAATTCATTACTCACCCCCCTGCAACTTTCCCACCTTGGTGTCCACACGTTTGTTCTCTATATCTGTGTCTCTATTTCTGCTCGGAAACCAGTTCATCTGTACCATTTTTCTAGGTTCCACATATATGCGTTAATATACGATATTTGTTATTTTTAGTTTTTTAATGAACATCCATAATGTTCTCCATGGTGGCTGTATCAATTTACATTCCCACCAACAGTGCAGGAGGGTTCCCTTTTCTCCACACCCTCTCCAGCATTTGTTGTTTGTAGATTTTCTGATGATGCCCATTCTGACTGGTGTGAGGTGATACCTCATTGTAGTTTTGATTTGCATTTCTCTAATAATTAGTGATGTTGAGCAGCTTTTCATGTGCTTCTTGGCCATCTGTATGTCTTCTTTAGAGAAATGTCTATTTAGGTCTTCAACCCATTTTTTGATTGGGTTGTTTATTTTGTTAATATTGAGCTGCATCAGCTGTTTATATATTTTGGAGATTAATCCTTTGTCCGTTGTTACATTTGCAAATATTTTCTCCCATTCTGAGGGTTGTCTTTTCATCTTGTTTGTAGTTTCCTTTGCTTTGCAAAAGCTTTCAAGTTTCATTAGGTCCCATTTGTTTAGTTTTGTTTTTATTTCCATTACTCTAGGAGGTTGGTCAGAAAAGATCTTGCTGTGATTTATGTCATAGAATATTCTTCCTATGTTTTCGTCTAAGAGTTTTATAGTGTCTGGTCTTACATTTACGCCTTTTCTCCACACCCACTCCAGCATTTATTGTTTGTAGATTTCTTGATGGCCATTCTGACTGGTGTGAGGAGATACCTCATGGTAGTTTTGATTTGCATTTCTCTAATAATTAGTGATGTTGAGCAGCTTTTCATGTGCTTCTTGGCCATCTGTATGTCTTCTTTAGAGAAATGTCTATTTAGGTCTTCAACCCATTTTTTGATTGGGTTGTTTATTTTGTTAATATTGAGCTGCATCAGCTGTTTATATATTTTGGAGATTAATCCTTTGTCCGTTGTTACATTTGCAAATATTTTCTCCCATTCTGAGGGTTGTCTTTTCATCTTGTTTGTAGTTTCCTTTGCTTTGCAAAAGCTTTCAAGTTTCATTAGGTCCCATTTGTTTAGTTTTGTTTTTATTTCCATTACTCTAGGAGGTTGGTCAGAAAAGATCTTGCTGTGATTTATGTCATAGAATATTCTTCCTATGTTTTCGTCTAAGAGTTTTATAGTGTCTGGTCTTACATTTAGGTCTCTAATCCGTTTTGAGTTTATTATTGTGGATGGTGTTAGGGAGTGTTCTAATTTCATTCTTTTACATGTAGGTGTCCAGTTTTCCCAGCACCACTTATTGAAGAGACCGTCTTTTCTCCATTGTATATCCTTGCATCCTTTGTCATAGATTAGTTGACCATAGGTGCGTGAGTTTATCTCTGTGCTTTCTATCTTGTTCCATTGATCTATATTTCTGTTTTTGTGCCAGTACTATATTTTCTTGATTACTGTAGTTTTGTAGTATAGTGTGAAGTCAGGGTGTCTGATCCTCCAGCTCCGCTTTTTTCCCTCAAGACTACTTTGGCTATTCGGGGTCTTTTGTGTCTGCATACAAATTTT
>NC_041224.1:88760230-88760512 GCF_002837175.3 Physeter macrocephalus
GTTTATTCCTAGGTATTTTATTCTTTTTTTTGAAGTGGTGAATAGGAGTGTTTCCTTAATTTCTCTTTTAGATTTTTCATCTTTAGTGTATGGGAATGCAAGAGATTACTGTGCATTAATTTTGTATCCTGTAACTTTACCAAATTCATTGATTAGCTGTCGTAGTTTTCTGGTGGCCTCTTTAGGATTCTCTGTGTATAGTATCATGTCACCTGCAAACAGTGACAGTTTTACTTCTTTTCCAATTTGGATTCCTTTTATTTCTTTTTCTTCTCTGATTGC
>NC_041224.1:88761052-88761325 GCF_002837175.3 Physeter macrocephalus
TTTTATTGATCTTTGCTATTGTTTTCTTTGTTTCTATTTCATTTATTTCTGCTCTCATTTTTATGATTTCTTTCTTTCTGCTAACTTTGGGTTTTGATTGTTCTTCTTTCTCTAGTTCCTTTAGGTGTAATGTTAGATTGTTTATTTGAGATGTTTCTTATTTCTTTAGGTAGGCTTGTATAGCTATAAACTTCCCTCTTAGAAGGCTTTTGCTGCATCCCAAAGGTTTTGGATTATTAGTTTTTTCATTGTCATTTGTTTCTAGGTATTTTT
>NC_041224.1:88761391-88761672 GCF_002837175.3 Physeter macrocephalus
CAGTGATATTGGTCTGTAATTTTCTTTTTTTGTAGTATCTTTGTCTGGTTTTGGTGTCAGGATGATGGTGGCCTCATAGAATGTATTTGGGAGTATTCCTTCCTCTGCAGTTTTTTGGAAGAGTTTGAGAAGGATGGGTGTTATCTCTTCTGTAAAGATTTGATAGAATCCACCTGTGAAGCCATCTGGTTCTGGACTTTTGTTTGTTGGAAATTTTAAATCACAGTTTCAATTTCCTTACTCGTGATTGGTCTGTTCATATTTTCTGTTTCTTCCTGGTT
>NC_041224.1:88761699-88770394 GCF_002837175.3 Physeter macrocephalus
GCTTTTGCTGCATCCCATAGGTTTTGAATCATCATGTTTTCATTGTCATTTGTCTCTAGATATTTTTTGATTTCCACTTTGATTTCTTCAGTGATCTCTTGGTTTCTTTGTAGTGTATTGTTTAGCCTCCATATGTTTCTATTTTTTAGTTTTTTTTTTCCTGTAATTGATTTCTAATCTCATAGTGTTCTGGTCAGAAAAGATGCTTGATACAATTTTAATTTTCTTAAATTTACTGAGGTTTGATTTGTGACCCAAGATGTGATCTATCCTGGAGAATGTTCTGTGTGCACTTGAAAAGAAAGCATAATCTGCTGTTTTCTGATGGAATGTCCTGTAAATATCAATTAAATCTATCTGGTCTAGTGTGTCATTTAAAGCTTGTGTTTCCTTATTAATTTTCTGTCTGGATGATCTGTGCATTGGTGTAAGTGAGGTGTTAAAATCCCCCAGTATTATTGTGTTACTGTAGATTGCCTCTTTTATAGCTATTAGCAGTTGCCTTATGTATTGAGTGCTCCTATGTTGGGTCATATATATTTACAATTGTTATATCTTCTTCTTGGATTGTTCCCTTGATCCTTGTGTTGTGTCCTTCCTTGTCTCTTGTAACAGTCTTTATTTTAAAGTGTATTTTGTCTGATATGAATATTACTACTCTCTGATTCTCGTGATCTCCATTTGCATGGAATACCTTCTTCCATCCCCTCACTTTCAGTTTGTATGTGTCCCTAGGTCTGAAGTGAGTCTGTTGTAGACAGCATATTTCTCTTGTGTTTCCCACTTAGAGAAGTTCCTTTAGCATTTGTTGTAGAGCTGGTTTGGTGGTGCTGAATTCTCTTTGCTTTTGCTTGTCTGTAAAGCTTTTGATTTCTCCATCGAATCTGAATGAGATCCTTGCTGGCTAGAGTAATATTGGGTGTAGCTTCTTCCCTTTCATCACTTTAAATTTATCATGCCACTCCCTTCTGGCTTGTTGAGTTTCTGTTGAGAAATCAGCTGTTAACCTTATGGGAGTTCCCTTGTATGTTATTTGTCATTTTTCCCTGTTGCTTTCAATAATTTTTCTTTGTCTTTAGTTTTTGTCAATTTGATTACCATGTGTCTTGGTGTGTTTCTCCTGCCTGGGACTTTCTCTGCTTCTTGGACTTGGGTGGCTATTTCCTTTCCCATGTTAAGGAAGTTTTCGATTCTAATCTGTTCAAATATTTTCTCGGGTCCTTTCTCTCTCTCTTCTCCTTCTGGGACCCCTATAATGTGAATGTTGTTGCGTTTAATGTTGTCCCAGAGGTCTCTTAGGCTGTCTTCATTTCTTTTCATTCTTTTGTCTTTATTCTGTTCCATGCAGTGAATTCCACCATTTTGTCTTCCAGGTCACTTATCCGTTCTTCTGCCTCAGTTATTCTGCTCTTGATTCCTTGTAGTGTATTTTTCATTTCATTTATTGTCTTGTTCATCTCTGTTTGTTTGTTCTTTAGTTCTTCTAAGTCTTTACTAAACTTTTCTTGTATCTTCTCGATCTGTGCCTTCATTCTGTTTCTAAGATTTAGATCATCTTTACTATCATTACTCTGATTCTTTTTCAGATAGATTGCCTATCTCCTCTTCATTCAGTTGTTCTTGTAGGTTTTTATCTTGTTTCTTCGTCTGCGACATATTAGTTTGTCATCTGATTTTGTCAGACTTACTGTGTTTGTGATTTCCTTTCTGCAGGCTCCAGGATTGTAGTTCCTCTTGCTTCTGGTGTCTGCCCACTGCTGGATGAGGTTGGTCCAGAGGCTTGTGCCATTATCACCTTGTTAGGGGGTTTGATTCGTGTTGTGTTGATAAGAGCCTGCCCTAGATATTGAGTGGGGCCTCCCTTTTTCTCTGTGGTTGTCACTTCCCTGTCAGGTGCAGGTTCTGCTCCCTAGTTGTTGGAGTAGAGGTCCCCAGATCTGTTTCTTAGCTGTGTTTCTGATCTGCGGTGTGAGGTAGGCAGGATTGAAGCACTCACACTGGGAGAGCAGCCACTGAGCATTTCTCCACTGGAGATGTTCACCCATGATTGTGCTCCATTGGGTCCCCTTTCGCCCATTGTGTGGGTTCACAAAATATACTGTTGCTGGAACTGCTCTCAGTCCTGCCTTAACTGTGGGTACACTGGCAAACGGCCCTGGTGACTCTCAGGCATTGTTTTCACCCGGCCAGTGGCACAGGTCCACTGAAGTTAGGTCCCAGGACTGCAGTCGTTGTGCACCTGAACTCACTGTGGGAGCTATGTAGGCAGCTTGAACTCTGGTCTGGCCCTACCCCCATGTGTATGTGCCCACAGAGCCCACAGCTACTAAAGTCAGACCTGTGAAAGGGGGTTTGACTGGTGTTGTGGTGACCAGAGCCTGCCCTGGATATTGAGTGGGGCCTGAAATTCTGTTCAAAGAATTTATACTGAAACAAATCGTTATGTGAATATAAGTTTCCTAAGACAAATCAATGTATAGATTTTTCCTTGAGTTTTAATTATGTTGCTTTAAGAATGGCACAAGTTAAATTATATTCCAGAATTTTTCAGTTAGTCTTATTTGCAACACCTACTAAAAAATTGTATGTGGCTGAGATCGTCATTCTTGCAGAATAGCAGTCTCCGTAATACTTCATGTCATATTCAAATGAATGTCTTCAGCTCTTGCAAACCTTTAAAAATTTTTTTAGATTTCTACAAAGTATGCTTTTCAATATGTAGTTCTATTTTACTGACATGCTGATAAAAGTAAATGTTAATCAATACTCTCCTCCAACTACATACTACGTTTCCTTTCCATTTCCTTAGACAATTTAAAGCAGCAGTCTTCCTTCTTCTTTCTCTTCCCTCTCATGCAATCTTTCTTGGACGATAGCATTCTTATTGATGCTCTAGTGCACTTATCATTCTCCTCACAATTTTGAATAACACTTCTTGACTCTTGTTCTCTCTTTTCACTTTCTTCTATAGCTTGACAATAGCCTGGATCTGATCACCTCTTGGGACTTCTATCCAAAGTCCTGGAACTTAGTGTGAACACATTCTGATAACATTGCATCAAGCCTATATTATCATATCTATTAGCATGCTTTAAAAAAAACTTTTTATTTTATATTTGAGTATAGTTGATTAACAATGTTGTGTTAGTTTCAGGTGTACAGCAAAGTGATTCAGTTATATATATACATGTATCTATTCTTTTTCAAATTCTTTTCCCATTTAGGTTGTTACATAATATTGAGCAGAGTTCCCTGTGCTATCCAGTAGGTCCTTGTTGGTTATCCATTTAAAATATAGCAGTGTGTACATGTCAATCCCAAACTCCCTAACTACCCCTTCCCCCCAGGAAATCATATGTGGAAACTAAAAAGAAATGATACAAATGAACTTACTTACAAAACGGAAACAGACTCACAGATTTAGAGAACAAACTTATGGTTACCATATATATATATATTTTTAAACATCTTTATTGGAGTATAATTGCTTTACAATGGTGTGTTAGTTTCTGCTTTACAACAAAGTGAATCAGTTATACATATACATATGTTCCAATATCTCTTCCCTCTTGTGTCTCCCTCCCTCCCACCCTCCCTATCCCACCCCTCTAGGTGGTCACAAAGCACCGAGCTGATCTCCCTGTGCTATGCAGCTGCTTCCCACTAGCTATCTATCTTACGTTTGGTAGTGTATATATGTACCATATATACTTATAATTTTTCACTTTTTAGAATTATTTTTTATTTACTTACACAAAATATTTAAAATTTCCCTTTATGTGGTTCTGCCAGATCACTTTTGGATGAATAGAAATATTGTCCTGTTGGCACAAGGCCCCAGATTTCAAGGATGTTCCAAATGACTGACCAAACATTTTGTATTCTGAGTGCACCTGAGGGCACCTATCCGGCAGAGAAGGCAAAAAGAAAAGAATGGCTGGAGAGGGAAAGTAGGGAGGAAAATTCGCCTTGAGAAAGCATTTAATAAAATTTCCACTAGATGGCAGTAACACTCCAGGAATAAGGTTCCTAAGTTCCCAGAAAAGGATAAACCTACTAGGAAGGAACTGTGGAGCATGCCTGGTACTGTCTCCTGCCCAGTGCAGAAATCTTTTAAATGGATATACTCTTCAGATCATACCAATTTAACTTAAAAAAAAAATCTCATTCTCAATCCTGTTCATCTTTCAGTAATCTAATATCATACTCCCCCAAAAAAACAAAAGAGAGAGAGAGAGAGAGAGAGAGAGAGAGAGAGAGAGAGAGAGACTATGCCCCTGAATCAATCTATAGGTTATCTCAAATCCGACAAGATGCTATGGAGGGCAAATATTTAAAAAAGTTAAGATTAAGTAGAATGTATTTTATACCTAATTAAAATTTCTTTACTAAAAGTGTCTTAACCCCTTTATTCTTAGTTCAATTTTTGTTTGATCCTGATTTTAAAAACAAGTAAAAAAAATAGACAAAATTGAAAAGTAAACTAAATTGCAAGATTCATTCTATCTCAGATTAGGAACTGGCAAATATTTTCAGGAATTATAGAGGTAATACCGTACCCCTGAGTAATTCAGCAAAATCTTGCAAAAAGTATTATTTAGTATCAGTTATGGTCTTCTGTGGCTCTGTTAGGCTAGAGGAACTAAGTATCTTCTATTTGCAGGCTCATTCCAGCAGTCAGGCAAATATAGAGTTAGTCTTACTGCCAAAAGCCACTTATTTGCAAGCTTGGGAGCAGGCCTGGAAACTCCATGCCAGGTGCCAAGCTGCAGGACCCCCTACTCTTCATCCTGTTCTTTCACTGCGTTCTACTTGCTAGCTGGCTACTGAGGTTCATACGTGGATTATGATAGCCCTGACTGGGCTGATGCATGAGGGACCCTAATTCGAGAAAGTGGCAATACAATCCCCAGAAGTGACCCAGCAAGGCCAAGCACAATATAACATGAATATGGTGTAATATGATGTGGAACCAACTGTTCCCATAAGTATAGAGGAGAGGAGTGATTGCATCCCCTGGGACCAATCAGAGGGGCTTCCAGGAGTAGGTGAGCTTTGAAAAAGGTGCTGAAAGAAATAGTAGATATGAATTGTGGGTTGGGGAAAGGTAGGCACTGTGGATAGGAGGAAAGGTGTAAAAAGTATAGAGAATTGCAAATCACGCCATCTATATCACAGCATTCTTTCAAGCCAAAATGAAGAAAAACATGACTTAAATGCAAATACAAAAGTCTGTCATGTTCACTAGAATTATTTGATAAGGTCTTTCACTTTTCCCCTCCTTTGCGTTTCTACCACCAACATTATACTGTAGGCTTTCCTACTAGCTTTATATGCGATTAATCCATTACCTTTACTATATATTTATGTCTACCAGCAATCAAGGGGCATCTTCTGGGCCCCTTGTTGCAAAAACCTGATGTATAAACTAGGGCACCAGATGCATGTAAAAGCTCCTGTCCCAGAGATACTGATTCTCTGGAGCATGGCTGGGGGAGAGCACGAAGACAGTGCCTGCCTCCAAAGTCTCTGGAAAGGATGGCCGTCAGCTCTCGGGTGTATGTTTAATTAGAAGCTGGCCTCTCAGGCTGCATTTATAATGGTAAGGTAATAGGCCAGTTTCATAGAAAGACTGAGCTCTGGGTCTGTTTCATTTTGTTGTGCCCTGGAGGTGGTAGCTGTTTAAGAACTCTTCTTTTCTTGGTTACAGACCTGTGGCACCCATAGGTGTAAGCCAGTTGGCCACCCTCTGGTGTCCCCTGGTAGCAGCCACAAAAACTGGGGTGCCAGACAAGAGTATGAGCTCCTTTCTAGGAGAAACCAGGGAATTGGGGGAACGCAGAGGGAGAGTGCAAAGATGGTGTCCACTGGCCTCTAGCTGTGTGCCAGACCAGAAGCCTGCCCCTAGGCCAAAGCTCCCGGACAAGCAAATAGGCCTCCTTCACAGGAGGACTGGGGTGTGTTTCAGTCTGCTGTCTGTGCAGTGCCCTGGGGGTGGTAGGCTGCCAAGAACTGTCTCTCCCATGGTTTCAGTCCCGTGAGACCCAGGATCAAAAGCCCCCTACCCTCCAGAGCCAGGTGATCAAGTGGAATCCCCTGGCGGCAGCCACAAAAACTGGGCCATCAGATGCGTGTAAAGCTCCCCTGCAAGAGATACTGGTGCTCTGGAGTGGGGAGTGTGAAGACGGCGCCCACCTGCTGCAATGAGGCAGAGAGAGAGCGTACAGATGGTGCCTGTTGAGAAAAGAAAGAGAACAACAACAACAAAAGGATGGTGCTCACTGGCTAGAGTGAGGCAGAGGTAGAGCCTCAGGAAGATGCCCACAAGCCAGCAGGCTCTCAGCTGTGCTAAATTAGATGCCTGCCCCTCAGGCCGATGCTTTAGTATTAGCAAGTGAGCCTCATTCACAGGAGGTCTGGGCGCCTCATGACTGGGGCCTCCATGGGGGTCCGAGTCCACGGGGCCTTTAAGAGCTGCTTCTCATCGTTTCCCCTGCAGCCTTGTGGGATTCTGTGACCTCGCTTGGTTTTCAAAGCTAGATATTTTTGGGCTCGGCTCTCAGGCGCAAATCTTAAAAGCTGGGGTGCCTGATAGGGGTCTCAAACTCTCACTCCTCAGGGGAAGCCCAGGGTCTGAGTTCCCTCCTGATTGTGGGCTGCTGCACCAGGGGTGCGATTTATGACAGGATTGCATCCCAGGCCCTCCTACCCACTTCCATGTGGGCCGCCTTCCCTACTTTGCCTGATGTGTAGGAGTTGTTAGGCGGTTTTTAGTTTTTATTTTATTTATTGTTTGTTTGTTTGTTTTTGAGAGATAGTTGTTTCAGGTATAGCTACAGAATCAGTGTGTCTCCTGGGAGGAGGTGAGCCCAGCATCCTCCTACATGGCCATCTTGACACCATCAGCTCTTTACTATTTAAATTCCCGCCTGGCTCATCTGTCTGATGGGAATCCAGAAGCATGGACCAGGATTGTGAAGGGAAGACCTGGGAGAGTCTGGAACCTTTATCTCTCCCCCGACGTTTGTTGCCTTTCCCCACCCCCCTCCTTTGTAGCAGTCATCAGTTAACATCCCTTAAAATGGAAGCAGCCTGTGTGCTTATTATCTACAGGGACAGCAAAGCAGGAAGAGGAAGAGGAGATGGCTGCTCTTGCTGCAGTTGGTTTTCGGAGAAGGGCAGAACCCCAAGGGCTGGAGCAGAGGGAGGCAGCTTTTGGAAAAAGGGAAAAGAAAGTGAGAGGAGGAGGGCCCAGGGAGCAGGTGTGAACCAAAAGCGTCCAGGGGCTCACAGATACTGGGGTGGAGATTTCTGACCCACAGTTCCTTCCATGGTGGAGTTCTAGAAGAAGCTGGTGGCTTTTTGCTCTTTGGAGGACAGTCTAATTGTCTGCGAGAGATCAGTCCTTTTGTAAAACATTCTCAGTTAATACTTCCCAAAGCTGTCTGTGCATTAGAATTGCCTTAAGAACTTTATTTTTATTTTATTTTACTTTTCCCAGAAAGGGAGCATGGGAGTTAATTTATCTTAGAACTTGCATGTCTGAAAGGTCTTTGATCTTTCTTACACATGGTGGGCCATTTGGCTGGACATAGACTTCTTTTTTTTTTATTGAGATATAGTTGATGTACAATATTAGTTTCAGGTGTACAACATAGCAATTCAAAATTTTTATAGGTTATACTCCATTTAAAGTTATTATAAAATATTGACTATGTTCCCTGTGTTGTACAATATATACTTGAATATTATTTCTTTTATAGCTAGTAGTTTGTTCCTCTTAATTCCCTACTCCTATCTTGCCCATCCCCCCAACCCTCTCCCCACTGGTAACAACCAATTTTTTCTCTATATCTGTGAGTCTGTTACTTTTTGTAAGATTCATTAGTTTGCTGTATTTTTTAGATTCCACTTATATGTGATATCATACAGTATTTGTTTTTCTCTGACTTATTTCACTAAGCATAATACCCTCTAAGTCCATCCATGTTGTTGCAAATGGCAAAATTTCATTCTTTTTTGTGGTTGAGTAGTAATCCAGTGCACGTATGTGTGGATGTGTGTATAGATATATAAAATCTCACATCTTCTTTATCCATTCATCTGTTGATGGACATGTAGGTTGCTTCCATATCTTGGCTATTGTGAATTGTGTTACTATGAACATAGGGGGTGCATGTATCTTTTTGAATTAGTGTTTTCATTTTTTTCAGATATATACCCAGGAGTGGAATTGCTGGGTCATAAGATAGCTCTATTTGTAGTGTTTTGAGGAATATCCGTACTATTTTCCATGGCGGCGGCACCAATTTACATTCCTACCAACAGTGTATGAGGGTTCCTTTTCTCCACATCCTTACCAACACTTGTTAATTGTGTTCTTGTTGATGATAGCCATTCTGAAAGGTGTAAGGTGATATCTTTTTGTGGTTTTAATTTACATTTCTCTTATGATTAACGATGTTGAGCATCTTTTCAGGTGCCTGTTAGCCATCTGTATATCTTCTTTGGAGAAATGTCTATTTAGGTCTTTTGCCCATTTTTGGATTGGATTGTTTGCTTTTTTCTTATTGAGCTGCATGAGCTGCTTGTAAATATTGGAGATTAATGCTTTGTCAGTTGCTTCATTTGCAAATATTTTCTGCCATTCTGAGGGTTGTCTTTTGGTCTTGTTTATGGTTTCCTTTGCTGTGCA
>NC_041224.1:88772490-88775727 GCF_002837175.3 Physeter macrocephalus
TGCATGTGTCTTTTTCAATTATGGTTTTCTCTGGCTATATGCCCAGTAGTGGGATTGCTGGATCATATGGTAATTCTATTTTTAGTTTTTTAAGTAACCTCCATACCGTTGTCCATAGTGGCTGTATCAATTTACATTGCCACCAACAGTGCAAGAGGATTCCCTTTTTTCCACACCCTCTCCAGCATTTGTTGTTTGTAGATTTTCTGATGATGACCATTCTCACTGGTGTGAGGTGATGGCTCATTGTAGTTTTGATTTGCATTTCTCTAATAATTAGTGATGTTGAGCTGGTTTTCGTGTGCTTCTTGGCCATCTGTATGTCTTCTCTGGAGAAATGTCTATTTAAGTCTTCAGCCCATTTTTGGATTGGGTTGTTTGTTTTTTAATGTTGAGCTGCATGTGCTGTTTATATATTTTAGATATTAATCCTTTGTCCATTGATTCGTTTGCAAATGTTATCTCCCATTCTGAGGGCTGTCTTTTAGTCTTGTTTATGGTTTCCTTTTCTGTGCAAAAGCTTTGAGTTTCATTAGGTCCAATTTGTTTATTTTTGTTTTTATTTCCATTACTCAAGGAGGTGGATCAAAAAAGATCTTGCAGTGATTTATGTCAAATCAGGGGAAGCCCAGGGTCTGAGTTCCCTCCTGATTGTGGGCTGCTGCACCAGGGGTGCGATTTATGACAGGATTGCATCCCAGGCCCTCCTACCCACTTCCATGTGGGCCGCCTTCCCTACTTTGCCTGATGTGTAGGAGTTGTTAGGCGGTTTTTAGTTTTTATTTTATTTATTGTTTGTTTGTTTGTTTTTGAGAGATAGTTGTTTCAGGTATAGCTACAGAATCAGTGTGTCTCCTGGGAGGAGGTGAGCCCAGCATCCTCCTACATGGCCATCTTGACACCATCAGCTCTTTACTATTTAAATTCCCGCCTGGCTCATCTGTCTGATGGGAATCCAGAAGCATGGACCAGGATTGTGAAGGGAAGACCTGGGAGAGTCTGGAACCTTTATCTCTCCCCCGACGTTTGTTGCCTTTCCCCACCCCCCTCCTTTGTAGCAGTCATCAGTTAACATCCCTTAAAATGGAAGCAGCCTGTGTGCTTATTATCTACAGGGACAGCAAAGCAGGAAGAGGAAGAGGAGATGGCTGCTCTTGCTGCAGTTGGTTTTCGGAGAAGGGCAGAACCCCAAGGGCTGGAGCAGAGGGAGGCAGCTTTTGGAAAAAGGGAAAAGAAAGTGAGAGGAGGAGGGCCCAGGGAGCAGGTGTGAACCAAAAGCGTCCAGGGGCTCACAGATACTGGGGTGGAGATTTCTGACCCACAGTTCCTTCCATGGTGGAGTTCTAGAAGAAGCTGGTGGCTTTTTGCTCTTTGGAGGACAGTCTAATTGTCTGCGAGAGATCAGTCCTTTTGTAAAACATTCTCAGTTAATACTTCCCAAAGCTGTCTGTGCATTAGAATTGCCTTAAGAACTTTATTTTTATTTTATTTTACTTTTCCCAGAAAGGGAGCATGGGAGTTAATTTATCTTAGAACTTGCATGTCTGAAAGGTCTTTGATCTTTCTTACACATGGTGGGCCATTTGGCTGGACATAGACTTCTTTTTTTTTTATTGAGATATAGTTGATGTACAATATTAGTTTCAGGTGTACAACATAGCAATTCAAAATTTTTATAGGTTATACTCCATTTAAAGTTATTATAAAATATTGACTATGTTCCCTGTGTTGTACAATATATACTTGAATATTATTTCTTTTATAGCTAGTAGTTTGTTCCTCTTAATTCCCTACTCCTATCTTGCCCATCCCCCCAACCCTCTCCCCACTGGTAACAACCAATTTTTTCTCTATATCTGTGAGTCTGTTACTTTTTGTAAGATTCATTAGTTTGCTGTATTTTTTAGATTCCACTTATATGTGATATCATACAGTATTTGTTTTTCTCTGACTTATTTCACTAAGCATAATACCCTCTAAGTCCATCCATGTTGTTGCAAATGGCAAAATTTCATTCTTTTTTGTGGTTGAGTAGTAATCCAGTGCACGTATGTGTGGATGTGTGTATAGATATATAAAATCTCACATCTTCTTTATCCATTCATCTGTTGATGGACATGTAGGTTGCTTCCATATCTTGGCTATTGTGAATTGTGTTACTATGAACATAGGGGGTGCATGTATCTTTTTGAATTAGTGTTTTCATTTTTTTCAGATATATACCCAGGAGTGGAATTGCTGGGTCATAAGATAGCTCTATTTGTAGTGTTTTGAGGAATATCCGTACTATTTTCCATGGCGGCGGCACCAATTTACATTCCTACCAACAGTGTATGAGGGTTCCTTTTCTCCACATCCTTACCAACACTTGTTAATTGTGTTCTTGTTGATGATAGCCATTCTGAAAGGTGTAAGGTGATATCTTTTTGTGGTTTTAATTTACATTTCTCTTATGATTAACGATGTTGAGCATCTTTTCAGGTGCCTGTTAGCCATCTGTATATCTTCTTTGGAGAAATGTCTATTTAGGTCTTTTGCCCATTTTTGGATTGGATTGTTTGCTTTTTTCTTATTGAGCTGCATGAGCTGCTTGTAAATATTGGAGATTAATGCTTTGTCAGTTGCTTCATTTGCAAATATTTTCTGCCATTCTGAGGGTTGTCTTTTGGTCTTGTTTATGGTTTCCTTTGCTGTGCAGAAGCTTTTTAAGTTTCATTAGGTCCCATTTGTTTATTTTTGTTTTTATTTCCATTTCTCTAGGAGGTGGGTCAAAAAGGATCTTGCTGTGATTGATGTCATAGAGTGTTCTGCCTATGTTTTCCTCTAAGACTATGATAGTGTCTGGCCTTACATTTAGATCTTTAATATATTTTGAGTTTATTTTTGTGTATGGTGTTAGGGAGTGTTCTAATTTTATACTTTAACATGTACTTGTTCAGTTTTCCAAGAACCACTTATTGAAGAGGCTGTCTTTTCTCCACTCTATATTCTTGCCTCCTTTATCAAAGATAAGGTGACCATATGTGCGTGGGTTTATCTCTGGGCTTTCTATCCTGTTCCATTGATCTATATTCCTGTTTTTGTGCCAGTACCATACTGTCTTGATTACTGTAGCTTTGCAGTATAGTCTGAAGTCAGGGAGCCTGATTCCTCCAGCTCCATTTTTCGTTCTCAAGATTGCTTTGGCTATTCGGGGTCTTTTGTGTTTCCATACAAATTGTGAAATGTTTTGTTCTA
>NC_041224.1:88776184-88777496 GCF_002837175.3 Physeter macrocephalus
TGTCATCTGCAAACAGTGACAGCTTTACTTCTTCTTTTCTGATTTGGATTCCTTTTATTTCTTTTTCTTCTCTGATTGCTGTAGCTAAAACTTCCAAAACTATGTTGAATGATAGTGGTGAGAATGGGCAACCTTGTCTTGTTCCTGATCTTAGTGGAAATGGTTTCAGTTTTTCACCATTGAGGACGATGTTGGCTGTGCGTTTGTCATATATGGCCTCTATTATGTTGAGGTAAGTTCCCTCTATGGCTACTTTCTGGAGGGTTTTTATCATAAACAGGTGTTGAATTTTATCAAAAGCTTTCTCTGTAATAGTCTTTGTTTTAAAGTCTATTTTGTCTGATATGAGAATTGCTACTCCAGCTTGCTTTTGGTTTCCATTTGCATGGGATATCTTTTCCATCCCCTCACTTTCAGTATGTATGTGTCCCTAGGTCTGAAGTGGGTCTCTTGTAGACAGCATATATACGGGTCTTGTTTTTGTATCTGTTCAGCCGGTCTGTGTCTTTTGGTTAGAGCCTTTAATCCATTTACATTTAAGGTAATTATCGATATGTATGTCCCTATTACCATTTTCTTAATTGTTTTGGGTTTGTTATTATAGGTCTTTTCCTTCTCTTATATTTCCTGCCTAGAGAAGTTCCTTTAGCATTTGTTGTAAAGCTGGTTTGGTGATGCTATATCCTTTTAGCTTTTGCTTGTCTGTATAGTTTTAAATTTCTCCATCAAATCTGAATGAGATACTTGCTGGGTAGTGTAATCTTGATTTTAGGTTTTCCCCTTCATCACTTTAAATATGTCCTGCCTCTCCCTTCTGGCTTGGAGAGTTTCTGCTGAAAGATCAGCTGTTAATCTTATGGGGATTCCTTTGTATGTTATTTGTTGTTTTTCAATTGCTCCTTCTATTTTTTTTTTTTTAGCATTTTAACCATTTTTTTTAGATTTTTCAATTTTATTTATTTTTTTATACAGCAGGTTTTTATTAGTCATCAGTTTTATACACAGCAGTGTATACATGTCACTCCCAATCACCCATTGATCACCTCCCCCTCCCTGTGGCTTTCCCCGCTTGGTGTCCATACGTTTGTTCTCTACATCTGTGTCTCAATTTCTGCCCTTCAAACCGGTTCATCTGTACCATTTTTCTAGGTTCCACATACATGCGTTAATATACGATATTTGTTGTCCTCTTTCTGACTTACTTCACTCTGTATGACAGTCTCTAGATCCATCCATGTCTCAACAAATGACCCAATTTCATTCCTTTCTATGGCTGAGTAATATTCCATTGTATACATGTACCACATCTTCT
>NC_041224.1:88779036-88779120 GCF_002837175.3 Physeter macrocephalus
CTTTTAATGTGTTGTTGGAATCTGTTTGCTAGTATTTTGTTGAGAATTTTTGCATTTATATTCATCAGTGATATTGGTCTGTAT
>NC_041224.1:88779163-88779643 GCF_002837175.3 Physeter macrocephalus
CCCTTTTTTCCACACCCTCTCCAGCATTTGTTGTTTGTAGATTTTCTGATGATGACCATTCTCACTGGTGTGAGGTGATGGCTCATTGTAGTTTTGATTTGCATTTCTCTAATAATATTTTCTTGATTACTGTAGTTTTGTAGTATAGTGTGAAGTCAGGGTGTCTGATCCTCCAGCTCCGCTTTTTTCCCTCAAGACTACTTTGGCTATTCGGGGTCTTTTGTGTCTGCATACAAATTTTAAGATTTCTTTGTCCTAGTTCCATAAAAAATGCCATTGGTAATTTGATTGGGACTGCATTGAATCTGTAGATTGCTTTGGGTAGTATAGTCATTTTCACAGTATTGATTCTTCCAATCCAAGAACATGGTATATCTCTCCATCTGATGGTATCATCTTTAATTTCTTTCATCAGTGTCTTATAATTTTCTGCACACAGGTCTTTTGTCTCCCTAGGTAGGTTTATTCCTAGATATTTTA
>NC_041224.1:88780392-88783108 GCF_002837175.3 Physeter macrocephalus
TATATTCATCAGTGATATTGGTCTGTATTTTTCTTTTTTCGTAGTATCTTTGTCTGGTTTTGGTATCAGGGTGATGGTGGCCTCATAGAATGTGTATGGGAGTGTTCCTTCCTCTGCAGTTTTTTGGAAGAGTTTGAGAAGGATGGGTGTTAGCTCTTCTATAAAGATTTGATAGAATCCACCTGTGAAGCCATCTGGTTCTGGACTTTGGTTTGTTGGAAATTTTTAGTCAGAGTACATGTACCACATCTTCTTTATCCATTCGTCTGTCAATGGGCATTTAGATTTCTTCCATGACCTGGCTATTTTAGATAGTGCTGCAGTGAATATTGGGGTGCATGTGTCTTTTTCAATATTATTTAGCCTCCATGTGTTTGTGTTTTTTATGCTTTTTTCTCTGCAGTTGTTTTCTAATCTCATAGTGTTTTGTTCAGAAAAGATGCTTGATATGATTTCAATTTTCTTAAATATACTGCTGACTTGTGACCCAAGATGTGATCTGACCTCTGCTAACTTTGGGTTTTGTTTGTTCTTCTATCTCTGGTTACTTTAGGTGTAATGTTAGATTGTTTATTTGAGATTTTTCTTATTTCTGGAGAAAGGCCTGTATTGCTATAAACTTCATTCTTGGGACTGCTTTTGCTGCATCCCATAGATTTTGGAAATTTTGTTTCCATTTTCATTTGTCTTGAGGTATTTTTTTGGATGGAATGTCCTATAAATATCAATTAAATCTGTCTGTTCTATTGTGTCATTTAAAGTTTTTGTTTCCTTATTAATTTTATGTCTGAATGATCTGTCCGTTGGTGTAAGTGAGGTGTTAAAGTCCCCCGGTATTGTTGTGTTACTGGTGATTTCGTCTTTTATAGCTGTTAGCAGTTCCCTTATGTATTGAGTTGCTCCTATGTTGGGTGCATATATATTTATAATTGTTATATCTTCTTTTTGGATTGATCCCTTGGTCATTATGTAGTGTCCTTCCTAGTCTCTTGTAACATTCTTTATTTTCAAGTCAATTTTTTTCTGATATGAGTATTGCTACTCCAGCTTTCTTTTGATTTTCATTAGCATGGAATATATTTTTCCATCCCCTCACTTTCAGTCTGTATGTGTCCCTAGGTCTGAAGTGGGTCTCTTGTAGACAGCATGTTTATGGGTCTTGTTTTTGTGTCCATTCAGCAAGCCTGTATCTTTTGGTTGGAGCATTTCATCGATTCACATTTAAGGTATTTATTGATATGTATGTTCCTATGACCATTTCCTTAATTGTTTTGGGTTTGTTTTTGTAGGTCCTTTTCTTCTCTTGTGTTTCCCACTTAGAGAAGTTCCTTTATCATTTGTTGTAGAGATGGTTTGGTGGTGCTGAATTCTCTTAGCTTTTGCTTGTCTGTAAAGCTTTTGATTTCTCCATCGAATCTGAATAAGATTCTTGCCTGGTAGAGTAATCTTGGTTGTAGGTTCTTCCATTTCCTCACTTTAAGTATATCATGCCACTCCCTTTTGGCTTGTAGAGTTTCTGCTGAGACATCAGCTGTGAACCTTATGGGAGTTCCCTTGTATGTTATTTGTTGTGTTTCCCTTGCTGTTTTCAATAAGTTTTCTTTGTCTTTAATCTTTGCCAATTTGATTACTATGTGTCTTGGCGTGTTTCTCCTTGGGTTTATCCTGTATGGGACTTGCTGCGCTTCCTGAACTTGGGTGGCTATTTCCTTTCCCATGTTAGGGAAGTTTTCAACTGTAATCTCTGAAAATATTTTCTCTGGTGTTTTCTCTCTGTCTTCTCCTTCTGGGACCCTTATAATGCGAATGTTGTTGTGTTAAATGTTGTCCCAGAAGTCTCTTAGGCTGTCTTCATTTCTTTTCATTCTTTTTTCTTTATTCTGTTCTGCAGCAGTGAATACCAACATCCTGTCTTCCAGGTCACTTATCTATTCTTCTGCCTCAGTTATTCTGCTATTGATTCCTTCTAGTGCAGTTTTCATTTCAGTTATTATATTGTTCATCTCTGTTTGTTTGTTCTTTAATTCTTGTAGGTTTTTGTCAAACATTTCTTGCATCTTCTCGATCTTTGCTTCCATTCTTTTTCCTAGGTCCTGGATCATCTTCACTATCATTATTCTGCATTCTTTTTCTGGAAGGTCGCCTATCTCCACTTCATGTAGTTGTTTTCCTGGGGTTTTATCTTGTTCCTTCAACTGGTACATAGCCCTCTGCCTTTTTATCTTGTCTATCTTTCTGTGAATGTTGTTTTTGTTCCACAGGCTACAGGATTGTAGTTCTTCTTGCTTCTGCTGTCTGCGCTCTGGTGGATGAGGCTAACTGAGTGGCTTGTGCAGGTTTCCTGATGGGAGGGCCTGGTGGTGGATAGAGCTGACTGTTGTTCTGGTGGGCAGAGCTCAGTAAAACTTTAATCCGCTTTACTGCTGTTGGGTTGGGCTGCGTTCCCTCCCTGTTGGTTGTTTGGCCTGAGGCAACCCAACACTGGAGTCTACCTGGGCTCTTTGGTGGAGCTAATGGCAGACTGTGGGAGGGCTCACGCCAAGGAGTACTTCTGAGAACTTCTGCTGCCAGTGTCCTTTTCCCCACAGTGAACCACAGCAACCACCTGCCTCTGTAGGAGACCCTCCAACACTAGCAGGTAGGTCTGGTTCAGTCTCCCCTGGGGTCACTGCTCCTTCCCCTGGGTCCCGATGTGCACACTACTTTGTGTGTGTCC
>NC_041224.1:88783324-88792140 GCF_002837175.3 Physeter macrocephalus
GTGGGGCCCAGAACCTTCACTCCAGTGGGTGGACTTCTGTGATATAAGTGTTCTCCAGTCTGTGAGTCGCCCACCCAGCAGTTATGGGATTTGATTTTACTGTGATTGCGCCCCTCCTACCATCTCATTGTGGCTTATCCTTTTTCTTTAGATGTGGGTTATCTTTTTTGGCGAGTTCCAGTGTCTTCCTGTCGATGATTATCCAGCAGCTAGTTGTGATTCTGGTGTTCTCACAAGAGGGAGTGAGAGCACATCCATGTACTCCGCCATCTTGGTTCAGGCCTGATAACAGTATTTTTGAAGACTTATATTCCAGGCACTGTGCTGTCAGCTTTATATGTTGTATCTTATTTAATCTGTAGAGAGTACTCTGGACAAAAAAATGTTGCCTGCCATTCCAGCAAACAATGAAAGCTGCCCCCGTCAAGCCATCACCCACTGTAGCTGCCCTGATGGTGAGCCCTGCAGGGAATTCTAAATATATCCTGGCATGCCCTCCTGGCCTGTAAAATCTCCACTGATTAAATTGTGGGAGTCCCTTATACACAACTAGTTGGTTTTCCCTTGCTGTTTTAAGATTCTTTTTCTATCTTTAATTTTTGGCATTTAATTACAGTTTGTCTTATTGTAGTTCTCATTGGGTTGATCTTGTTTGGGACTCTGTCTTCCTGAATCTTGATGTCTGTTTCCTTTTCCAGATTAAGGAACTTTCAGCTAGTATTTCTTCTAGTAAATTCTCTGCCTCTCTCTCTCTTCTCTTTTTGGGACTCCTGGCTTTCAAGTTTTATATGCTTGATGTTATCTTAGAGGTCTCTTGAACTGTCCTCATTTTAAAAAGTTCTTTTTCTTTTTTTTTTCTGTTCAGCTCATGTGATTTCCACTACTCTGTCTTCCAGTTCACTGAGTCATTCCTCTGTATCATCTAATTTACTGTTGATTCCTTCTATTGTATTTTCTATTTTACTTATTGTATTCTTCAGTATTTTGGTTCTTCTTTATATTTTCTAACTCTTTATTAAACTTCTCACTGTGTTCATCCATTCTTCTCCTGAGTTCACTGAGCATCTTTATAATCATTACCTTGAACTCTTTATTATATAGATTGCTTATCTCCACTTCAGTTAGTTTTTTTTGAGGTTTTATCTTGTTCTTTTATCCCCTAATTTTGCCTAACTCTCTGTTTCTTTGTATGTATTAGGTAGGTTGTTTACATTTCATCATCTTGGAGAAGTAGCCTTATGTAGGAGACATCTTATGGGACTCAGTAGCACATTTTCCTCTTGTCACCAGAGCTATATGCTCTAGGGGAGTGTCTCTTATGTGGGCTTCATGGACACTTCTGTTGTTGTGGGACTGACTACTGTGGGTGTGTTTTTAGACCTAGCTGGCCCCCTTCATGGTTGGCTGACAGGTCTTGCCTTTTGCTGAGGCCGTTGGCTACTCGTAGGCAGAGCTACATCATAGAGTGCCTGGCTGTAGCGGCTGGAGTTTTTTTGGGCTGGTGGCAGCCTAATGGGTGGGGCTGGGTCCCTGTGCAGCTGGCTACTTGGTCTAAGGAGTCCTGGGACTGATGCTGACCTGCTGTTGGGTGGGTAAGCCCCTCATGCTAATAGACTAGATTGGAGAGTCCAAAATGGTGCTTGTCAGCCCCAGTGTCCTTGTGGTAGAATGAGCTGCCAAAAATGGCTGCTGCCAGCCTCTGTGTTCACAGAAGGAGTCCTAGTTGCTTCTTGCCTCTCTGAGAAGCTCTACAAGATCAGCAAGTGGGACTGACCCAATCTCCCTTCAAACTACTGCCTCTGTACTGGGTCTTAGAGTATGTGAGATTTTGCATTCACCTTTTAAAAGCAGAGTGTCTGTTTCCTACAACCCTCTGGCTATCTCATACACAATTCTTGCTAGCCTGCAAAGCCAGTACTTGGGGCTCATCTTCCCAGTGTAGGACCCTCCTCCCCCAGCTTGGGAACCTGATATGGGTC
This sequence comes from Physeter macrocephalus, assembly GCF_002837175.3. Lineage (NCBI taxonomy): Eukaryota > Metazoa > Chordata > Mammalia > Artiodactyla > Physeteridae > Physeter > Physeter macrocephalus. The sequence continues at coordinate 88,785,304 of NC_041224.1, forward strand.
TCAGAGCCTTCACTCTTTGGGAAGAACTTCTTCCCTCTCTCCTCCCATTTGTGGGTTGCCCACCTGAGGGTGTGAGTCTTGACTATACCATGTTTCTACCCCTCCTACCCATCTCACTGTATTTACTTATTTAAAATATTTTCTGCTAGTCTTCAGGTCATTCTAATCCATAGTCACTCTGTAAATAGTTGTCATTTTGGTGTGCTTATGGGAGGAGGTAAGTTCAGGGTCTTCCTACTCTGCCCTCTTGGCTATAACCCTCCCATCTTGGCTACTCCCTCTTACATTTGCACTATTTTAACTGTATATTATTTTGCTTCACTTGTGAATTTTAAAAATATTTTATGTACATATCTGTGAATAAAATATGTTCCCAAGTAGGCTGTTTTAAATGCTCTTATTGAGACTTTTATTGGAGTTTCAGACAGTTTAGTATATTTTGGTGGATGATTCAATGTAACTTTCTTTACATTGACAACTCATATCAGAATAGTCTTCTCCACACTGTCTCAGATCTTGAATTTGGAGTTACTTTGAGGTTCTATTTGCTTGGAGTCTCTCTTCAGGTCTCCACACTGAGAACTGGAGCTCTAATGGTATTAAAAGAGGCTTGATAAGGAGGAACCAGGGCCTGGTAGATAAATACAGCCTATGAGGGGATGAGGCCCACACCTGGGGAAAGATGCAGCTGTTGGAAGTGGGGAGAGTGGAGCTTGCAGGGGCATGGAAACCAGCATGATTCAGAGGCCTAAGGATGCTCAGGGACTGGACTGCAGTCCCTGGAGGTGGGGGATTGCCTGGTAAGAGTGACTTAGAGCCCCAGACTTCAAGGGGTGTATTCCAGGTAGAGACTTACACAAAAGGCTAGGTGTGGGAGAGAAAGTTACCCAGCTTCTGGGGTACCTGGAGGTTAAGGGGTTGGACTGAATGTCCCAACCCTCTAATTAGATGGTAGGCTCAATTGACAACAATCCCCCATCCTTAGATGCTCTCCAAAAATCACCTCATTAACATAACAAAAGACAAGCCACCTCAATTGCTTTCATCACTTAGGAAATCCCAAGGGTTTTAGGAGCTCTGTGCCAGTAACAGAGATGAAGACCACGTTTATATTTGTTATTATAAATCACAATATCCCAGGAACAAAATTTATTAAACACCAACAATATGGTAGGCATTGCGCTAGGTACTGGGGATAAAGCTGTGAATGAGACAGACACAGTCTCTGTTCTTAGGGAGTTTAGAGTCTTAAGGAGAAAATAGATATCATTAAACAGAAAATTACAAGTAATTAGGTAAATTACAAGAGTATAGGGAAGTGGATGCTGCAGAAATATATGAGCCTTGAACCTTAGTTTCAGTAAGATGGAGATGTGCGGGATCAGAAAAGGACTAGATTGGTCCTGGGGTCTTGTGTGTAGGGGCTGAGTTGAAGGATCTGTGGGTAGAGGAAGCTGAGCCTAGACAGTAGAGGTTTGGCTTTAAGGTCCTAGGTACTTCCTCTCAGAACCCCTATGGGATTATCTCTCTCTACTGTTTGTGTTATTTCTATGCAAGAAGCTACATATTTGTGCTTGTCCAAGTTTAACTTCTATCTGCCCATCAGGTAGAAAATATCACACTGCGTAGGTGAACTCCAAGACTCTAGATAAAATGTGATTTCTAACAAAAATACTTTATTTAGAACATAGTGGTTAAATGAAGTTGTTTCCCCTAATATGTGTAGTCTCGGGTAATCTGAATTTCCTCAAGTTCAAATTTGAGGTTTTGTAGAAGGATGGTAGACAGTGAGGACTACCGAATGTTTGCACTGTTATGTGCACTCTGATATATCATAGTCACTCAAAGTAGTGTTGACTAATCTATAGAATGGATACATTTAATTACCTTATTTATTCACACAGTTTTCTCCATACCAGCAATTGAGTCCTGTTCATGCCTACTTTGATTTTGAAAAAAAAGAAAGGATTTACAATGCAGACAGACTTCTTGGGTGATGAAGGTGGTAGTGCTGTTGGTGGTTGGTATGGGGGAGGGGGGAATAAGAGAGCAGCAAAGGGAGAAAAACATATATAAAAAGTGACTGGAAAGTGATTTTTTTACTAAATTTTTTTCTTTCTAATTTATGGTTTGACATTGGAATATTTGTAGTCAGTGAAATTCATTTGAATTTATAAGATACACGTCTTATGTGATAGTTCATCCTGGCATTGTGTCTTCAATTCCAGGACCTGTCAACAGGTGGGCAGTAGTGCCCTTCAGGGTGTAACAGTGAGGCTAACTGGTGAGTGAACACATATTTCATTTGATTATCTATATCTATATATCTCTATATATGTATATATGGACAAGTGATGCCTCATGATTTGCTAACCGCATATACATATCTGCCACATCTCTGATCATTTCTTAGTGTACATTTCCAGAAATGGGAGGATTAAGTCCCAAGGTGGAACCCAAGTACAAGTTGTTTGGAACGCTGCCAGGCTGCCCTCCAGAGAGGCTGCACCAGTCCACCCTCTTACCTCCAGTGTATGAAAGAGACTGTCCCAGCATGGTTTACAGATTGCAGAAGGAGGAAAAGTGATAGATTCTCTCCACGGCTAGAGTGATACTGAGATGAGCATTACAGTTGGCAGGCTGTGCTCACAGCCTTGACCACAATGTTGATAATTAAGTTGATCATTGGGAACTTTGGTAAAAGAATAGCTGAGCAGAAAATCTTTAAAACTTGTCACCAGGTGTGGTACAGTGGAAAGATCATTAACGTGGCACGCAGGAGGCCTGGCTTTGGGATTTAATAAATGTTAGATTCCTTTCAGTTCCCTCTCCGCTCTCTATCACTTGTCTCTAAGATGGCACCCCTCTCAGCTCTAACCCTCTGTACGGCAATAAGGGGCATGTGTGATATTTCATGAGAGAAGCCTGGTGACCATTCTTAACAGAGGAGAGACAGCAGATGCTCATGGTGCAGACAGACAAAAAATGAGACTATTCTTGTGCCTCTATTGTTTGCTATGCTTTTCCTGGCAATATGCATTTTTACCCTCAGAGACAGTGATTCAGATCTTACCCCAGGACCACATTCACTCTGAAGAGCTTCCAATAACTGGAGCAAAATGCTGCTGGTAATTAGCCAAGATGTTTAAATGCCACTTGGTTATTGATCACTTCTGAGTCATGATGATGCACCATGAAGCTCAGCATTCAAAGGACACCGTGGCTGTCCTCAGCCAGCACTGCACAGAAAGATAGTTGCATAACTTGCCATCCCTTGGAATGAGTCATCCCAGAATATTCTGGCATAGGGAATCTAGTCATCTCTCTAAATGTTGCTTTTCTAGAAAAATTTACTCATTGATTGGTAAGAGCCAGGGATATGGGGCAGCCGCATTTGGATAGCCCATTGCCTGGCACTAATAGGTTCTTACTGGGTGAACAAAACATAATGAAAGAATAAACAGGAAAGTATTCATGGGAAGATTGACATTAACACATTGCTTGATTCCGTGTCTATAATATGTATGAGAAGCCTCTTGCAGTGCATGATGCAGAGAAGGACATCAATGTAAGTGCTCTGGTAAAGCATGAACAAAAGCTATGGGAATATAGAATTCAGAATCCCCCCAAAAAGAATTTTTATTGGTCCTTCAAGGCCTAATCCCTGAGGTGAGAAGTATGTACTTTTATTTCATCTGTGCAATGTTTCAATTATAATGATAATACTCACTGAATACTTTCCACATACTAGATACATACTATTTTATTCAATCTTCACAGCTTGATGAGGTAGGATCCATTATAATCATCCCCATTTTACTGATGAGGCACCTGAGACACAGAGGGTGAATTACCCAATGGTATTTGGCTGCAAAGTGGGAGGGCTGGGCTTCACCCTAAGGCAAGCCTGACTCCAGAGCCTCCACTGTCATGCAACACACAGGCCTGTTCTGTGTTCTCAGTACCATGTCACAAAGATAATTCCCCCAAATGGGACATCTGGTCACTTCCGGAAAAGAGAGAGGAGAGGAAGTGAACTCATTTCTACTTACCAATTAAATGCCACTCATTTAGCAAAGGAAACAATTTAGGACAAAATATCTTGATCATGGAAAAATCAAATGGCCCTTTTAAACTAATATTTAAGCCACATTTGCTCCAGCCATGCTCTCTCCCTGTACGGGTGGTAGACTGACTAGACTTTCCACTTTTCTCCTGGACATTTTGACATTTTATAGACATACAGAATGCATCTGTGAAGTGCTCATAATTTGAAGTCTCTGCATAGCACTCCTCGCTTTATTCCCTTCCATGATAAACATGTCCAGATAGCAGGTTCACAGAAGGTTGTGAACTTTGAAGTCTTTGAAAAATCTGAAAATTATATGACAATATTGTATATGTAATCACTGGTGAGAGCAAGACAACATCTTCCTGAATGCCAGACACATGGCTCCTATAAATCCTCTGCTAAGAGCAGAGAGTGGTGGTCCTGTTTACTTAAGCTCCAGGGTGGAATGGGCATGGTTAGCATCAAAGTAATTGACACAATCAGGATATTCAAATGGAATTGCTGCTACTTGTGTGTATTTAAATGTCATGCTTAGATCAATAGTTCAGAAGAAAGTCTCCACACTCAAGGCTGGAGTAAATAAAACAGCTTCACCTTTCACTGAAATGTATGCAAGAGGATTATTAAATATCTGAGGACTGCACAGTTTAATCTTGGGGAGATAAAGTTTTATCAGCAAGAATTTGCACTCTTTTTGAGGCCCTTTGAAGTTACATCTGCATTCCCTTAACTGGACTGAAAGTTTCCTAGTTGGATAACAAGAGAAGCCTAGGAAATTTCTCTTTATGGTGCTCTGCTCCAATGGCATCAGTATTTACCTACAGTTTTATGTATGTCAGGTTTCAGTTATGATGATCTATAAAAATATGTCCAGGAAGTAGACTCTTATTCCTTGCTGAGCATAAAGCATCTGCTTATTGTGTTGCTAGATAAAGTCCCATGTGGAAATCTTGCACTTGGATTTTCAATCGGTTTGCTTCCCACATTTTTGGAAAAATATTTAATTTGTGCCCAGAATGTTTTAAACTTGAAATAGGGCTTTCCTGGCGGCGCAGTGGTTGAGAGTCCGCCTGACGATGCAGGGGATACGGGTAAATAAATAAATAAATAAATAAACTTGAAATAATCTAGGTACATACATGAATGTGCACTGAAAAGGTCATCCAGAACAATCTTGATGGACAGACGTGACATGTCAAATGCTCTGGGTATATCTCAAGCAATTCCCACAAACCACAGTGAAAATCATTCATGGAAACAGGGTTAAAATGGAAATTTTCTGAAGTGTGATACCATCAAGTGATGGTGGTGTGATTAAAGATTGAGAGCAATATGGAAAGACTATTCAGAATACTGACAGAGGATAAAACCAAATGATGAAATCTAGAGTACCTCCTTGATCAACTTACAAGTTGAGAATATGTCACACAAAGTTTTTACTGTAGATGAAACTGAGAAAGTTTGAAAATGAATATGTCACAACTACATCTCAAAAGAGAAAAATAGCTTTCAGATTTCAACCAGTTAAGGATTAAAGAGTGGGAACATAAAGCCTTTAAAACTTTCCTCTAATGTTAGATGTTGAGGCTAATGTTAGATGTTGAGGCTCTGAGTTAAGACTGAGTCATTCTTGACAGCCCACCTTAACATTCAGGCATCCTGAAGGATCTGGTTAATAATGTGCAGCTTTTGTTTTACTTCTGTGAGAGTGAAAATAACTTCACCTTCACATATGGTGAATCACAGAGTGACCGTTGTGCTTGAAATAGTATCTCCTCCTGCTTGGTGATGAGTTAGCTGTGACTGGTACATACAGCTCGAATACATGGAACAGAACTTGTTCCACCTTCTTTCTCCTGATTTTTGTCAATGTCACCAACATTATCTTAGCCATTAGGGCTCAGAACTTGACCACATCTTTGTTTTTATTTCTATTTATTTTTATTGGGGTATAGTTGTTTTACAGTGTTGTGTTAGTTTCTACTGTACAGTGAAGTGGAGTTCCCTGTGCTACACAGCATGTCCTCATTAGTTATCTATTTTATACATATTAGTGTATATATGTCAATCCCAATCTGCCAATTTGTCCCTCCTCCCTTTTCCCCTTTGGTGTCCATAAATTTGCTCTCTATATCTGTGTCTCTATTTCAGCCTTGCAAACCAGTTCATCTGTACCATTTTCTAGATTCCATATATATGCATTAATATACAATATTTGTTTTTCTCTTTCTGACTTACTTCACTCTGTATGACAGTCTCTAGATCCATCCACATCTCTACAAATGACCCAATTTCGTTCCTTTTTATGGCTGAGTAATATTCCATTGTATATATGTACCACATCTTCTTTATCCATTCGTCTGTTGATGGGCATTTATGTTTCTTCCATGACCTGGCTAATTTAGATAGTGCTGCAATGAACATTGGGGTGCATGTGTCTTTTTGAATTATGGTTTTCTCAGGGTATATGTCCAGTAGTGGATTACTGGGTCATATGGTAGTTCTATTTTTAGTTTTTTAAGGAACCTCCATACTGTTCTCCATAGTGGCTGTATCAGTTTACATTCCCACCAACAGTGCAAGAGGATTCCCTTTTCTCCACACCCTCTCCAGCATTTATTGTTTGTAGATTTTCTGATGATGCCCATTCTAACTGGTGTGAGGTGATACCTCATTGTAGTTTTGATTTGCATTTCTCTAATAATTAGTGATGTTGAGCAGCTTTTCATGTGCTTCTTGGCCATCTGTATGTCTTCTTTGGAGAA
>NC_041224.1:88792991-88802976 GCF_002837175.3 Physeter macrocephalus
TTTTTTTTTTTTTTCCCTCTCAAAATTGCTTTGGCTATTTGGGGTCTTTTGTGTCTCCATACAAATTTTAAGATTTTTTTATTCTAGTTCTGTGAAAAATGCCTTTGGTAGTTTGATAGTGATTGCATTGAGTCTGTAGACTACTTTGGGTAGTATAGTCATTTTCACAATATTGATTCTTCCAATCCAAGAACATGGTATATCTCTCCACCTGTTTGTGTCATCTTTGATTACTTTCATTAGTGTCTTATAGTTTTCTGAGTACAGGTCTTTTACCTACTTAGGTAGGTTTATTCCTAGATATTTTATTCTTTTTGTTGCAATGGTTAATGGAATTTTTTTTTTTTTTTTTTTTTTTTTGCTGTATGTGGGCCTCTCACTGCCATGGCCTCTCCCGTCGCGGAGCACAGGCTCCGGATGCACAGGCCCAGCGGCCACAGCTCACGGGCCCAGCCGCTCTGCGGTATGTGGGATACTCCCGGACTGGGGCATGAGCCCGCATCCCCTGAATCGGTAGGCGGACACTCAACCACTGTGCCACCAGGGAAGCCCCGGAACTGGTTTCTTAATTTCTCTTTCTGATCTTTCATTATTAGTGTATAAGAATGCAAGAGATTTCTGTGCATTAATTTTGTATCCTGCAACTTTGCCAAATTCACTGATTAGCTCTAGTAGTTTTCTGGTGGCATCTTTAGGATCATCTATGTATGGTATCATGTCATATGCAAACAGTGACAGTTTTACTTCTTTTCCAATGTGTATTCCTTTTATTTCTTTTTCTTCTCCGATTGCCATGGCTAGGACTTCCAAAACTATGTTGAATAATGGTGGCGAATGTGGACATCCTTGTCTTTTTCCAGATCTTAGAGGACATGCTTTCAGTTTTTCACCATTGAGAATGATGTTTGCTGTGTGTTTGTCATACATGGCCTTTATTATGTTGAGCATCATCTTTGACTTTTCCCCTCCTTCTTTCCTTCCTGTTGCCAAGTGTTGATTCTTTCTTTGGAATACTTCTTTTTTTTTCTTTTTTTTTTTTTTGCGGTGCGCGGGCCTCTCACCATTGTGGCCTCTCCCACTGCGGAGCACAGGCTCCAGACGCGCAGGCTCAGTGTCCATGGCTCACGGGCCCAGCCACTCCGCGGCATATGGGATCCTCCCGGACCGGGGCATGAACCCGCGTCCCCCACATCGGCAGGCGGACTCCCAACCACTGCACCACCAGGGAAGCCCTGGATTACTTCTTGAATCTATACTTTGTTGTCCATTTCCATTGACATTGCCTTAAATTAGGCAACTATTACCACTTGCCGAGATAATTGTAACACTATCATTTCTTCCTTAATTCCCATTAGTGCCTTCTATAAGTTCAATTTGGCAGACCGAAACACAGTATTTGATAATCCTTGCCTATACTGTTTTTTGACTCCTCTGACTTTGCTCTTGCTGTTCTCTCAACCCAAATGATTTTCACTCCTTATTGTTGTATACATAAATCATACCAACCCTTCAAAGCCCAAGACAAATGCTTTCTGTCCCCACAGTCTGTTCTGATTATGAGTCTCTTCTCTCTCTCTTTTTCCTTTCCCATCGTAACTTTCTTTCTGTCTTTACATGAGCACTTATCACTGCATAATTTGTCCTAATAATTTATTTTGTGCTTTATTTCTTCTACTAAACTCCAACATTTTAATGTAAGACTCTATGTCTAATTAATCTTTATATCTCCAGCACAAACTTAGAATGCCTGGTTCTGTACTTTTCATCATGCAATTCAGGAAATAGGATATTAGTTACTTAATAGGACCGCCAGTGTCTAAATATCATCAATAAATTGTCTATTTTTATGTCAGCTTCCTGGATGCCAAACCATAGGCTAATTGCTAAATTACTATTATAGCATGACTGTTATCATTAGGCATAGAACCAGTGGTTTTTCACATTAAGTTTTTTTAATCATTAAAGTTAATTTTAATAATACATTTTATTCAATTAAATACAGTATATCTGAAATATTACCATTTCAAGTTGTAATCAATATAAACAATTACCAATGAGATATTTTACATTCTTTTTTTTTCAGACTGAGTCTTTAAAATCAGGTGTGTGTTTTACATGGATAGTGCACCTCAATCCAGGTGCTTAATTTTCACTGGAGGTATTTGGTCTGTATTTAAATTTCATAAAATTTACCACTGGAAAAGTAGATTCACACACCCAGCTTGTTCCAAATATACTTAAAAATTTTACAGTAACTGATTTGAGGATTAGTTTTTAATTTTAGATTAATAATAAATTTTAAATCAGTGATTTTTAAAAATTGAAGTATAGTATAAACAATACTGTGTTAGTTTCAGGTGTACAGCAAAGTTATTTGGATATATACATAAATGTATATATATATATATATTTTTTTCTCTCTTTGTATTAACTTTAAAAAATAACTGAAGGGACAAAATAAATCTGACAAACCATATAAAAATTTGGTCTAATATAAATATAACCAGTTAAAATTTCCAGAACAAAACATTTTTATTTCTGATATTAAGTATCTGAGAACATGCAAGAGTAACAGCAACATGATTTTATAATCTTTTTGGAAGTACTACTAATTATATTATAATTGCTGTTAATTATACATATATGTATTGTTATCATTATTCCTAATATTATTACTAATAGTTTGAAGATGAGACTATTGAAGTATACCAATGCTTTTAGATATTGGTGTTAAAGATTAAATTATAAAGTTTCGGGGTGCTGCTGTCTTTCTTTACTAATTGTAATAAACTAGTGTTTGTATTCCTAGCACATAAGTGGGGAATCAGACACGTCTCAGCTTTTGGGGATGAGTAAATTCATACCAGCTCCTATAAGGAATGAAAGGAGGCATCATTACACAGAAACAGAGCTAGGTTAGGCACATAGATTCCAGAACCAGACTTCCAGGTTCAAATTCCAGTTCTGGCTCCTTCTAGCTCTGCAATCTTATCAAAGTTCCTTAATATCTCTGTTTTTCCAATTCCTTATCTGCAAAAAGGCTTACTTCACAGGATTGTTGTAAGAAGGAACTGAGTTGCTATGTGTGAAGCACTTAGAACATAGTAAGTACTGCATAGCTATTAGGAGTTCTTACCTATCACTATTATTATGGAATGTTAGATTTAGGATGTTTGCTTAGACATTGTAGTCTGAGACTCTTGTTTTATAGATGAAAAAATTGGGACCCAAGGAGGTTGAGTGACTTGCATCAATGCCTGGGAAATCTCATCACAGAGGTCCTGGGCTCTTATATTCTGTGCTAAGCCCAGTGCTATGTGTGAGACATTGAGTTGCCACCCTCAGGTGTTGCAGGCCTGGACAAGTGGACAGGGGGAGATTACATCAAGGCAAATGCCATGATGGGCAAGTGCAGCATCTTACAGGAGCTCAGAGAAACTCCAGATTTCTTAGGTCCTTCTATTCTCCCTGCTCCTCTCCAAGATGGCATCTAGGTAAATGGAGGACTCATTTGATTCTGTTACAGTGAGGAGGTGAGAGCCTTGGATCCATGCTAGTGATTTCAGTGGTCTTGGCCTGCAGTGGCTAGGATTTCAGTTCCCTGGCCAGAGATTGAAGTCAGGCTGCGGCAATGAGAGCACTGAATCCTAGACACTAGACCACCAGGGACCAGCGACCAGTGACAAGGTCGCCCCGGTCCGTCAGCTTTACAAAAAATGAATTTCTACAGAGGCAGAAAGTAGTGAAACAACTGAAGTGTTTATTATGTGGAAAAGAGTACACGTGGATTGACACACGGGTGGGCTCAGAGAAAAGAGTCGCGCCCTCGTGGTAGTTTGAATCACTTATATGGGGCATTTCTTCTGGGTTTCCTTTGGCCAATCATCTTGCTTTGCCAAATTCTGAGTTCGTATTTGGTTTATCTCAGGGTCCTCCCATGTATGCTTGCGCATCTCTTAGCCAAGATGGATTCTAGCAAAGAGGCCTATGGGTAGTGACATCACTTACTATGAGGTGACGCCCCCTCCCTTTTGACCTCTGAGGAGCCTTTCTGCACATGTGTAGTTGGGAAGGTCTCCTTGCCCTCGAGAATGAGAAACACGTGGTCTCTTAGCTAGGCAGGGCTCAGCTCCTCTTCCTCTTCATCTTGTAGTATCTGTCCACAGGGAACAAACTCCAGCTGCTAAACCTGGGGCCCATCTACCTCCTGGCTCACTAGGTCCTCTGGATTCTCTTTGCATGAGGAAATCTCTTCATCTTGACCCAGGCCTTGCCCTTCATCAGCCATGAGGGGGCAGGAATATAGCCTTAGGTGTCTGAAGCCCCTTTCCTCCTTCAGTGCTCTCCTGCTGCTCCATTCTTGCTGGATTTGATGCCATGGTGCACAAGAGCACCCTTCTGAGCAGGAGGAAACAAGCCACTAAGCCAGATTTCCTAGGTGCCTCTATATCTTTCAGGTCTCTCTTGAAGCTTACGCCCAAGCTAGGAAAAGATCCAGGACTTTGGTGTCTGCCTTCATTGTTCTCTGGTGTGACATAACCCCATGTCTCATTCTCCTGCTTTTCTGGGAACATATTCATGCCTGCTTCCCTTGACATACTGGGTACAAGATGAAACATTGGCTTACCAATAAGGGAATTTCTGAAAAACACCACCTTCCTTACCTAAGGATGAATAGGAACATGGGGATGCACAGGAAGTAGCTGCATCATCCCCTCAGCCACTGTAGGTCACAGGCCTACAGTGAGACTGGAGCACATTCTACCTCAAGGTGGCTCAGCACTTGTGGGGATGTGTTCAGAAAAGGAGGGATGCACACCTTGTCATTGTTCATCTGGAATTCATATTTCCCCAGAGAAAGCCTTTAATAGGGTCTGTCCACTTCCCTTAGAGGATATCTCTAGAGGGTGGGATAATTCTGCAGCCACTTCAGACAGCCTCCCTCCTGCCATCTTGAGCTTTCACCTCCTGCACCATGCCCCCTGTGCCGTATTCCAGCTTCATAATAGGGTGCATTTCCTTACACTCTACAATACAGCACAGTGTCAGCACCTTATGCAGGACAGAATGCATTCAGATTGCTTTCCTCAGAGGTGGGGGTGCCCAAGACAGCATTTGAGGCCTTTAGGACTCAATTCCTGCCTAACCCTTGACTGGTTTCTGATCCACCAGGACCTCTTAATTAACTTCACTGATGAATTTACTGATAAATTTACCTTTACTTAATTACCTTTACCTTTACCTTACTACCTCACTTCTGTCCTCCACATTCATGAATGCTGTAGGATGTGTGACTGTGACTCACTCCAGCCATTTGGAATGGAAACCCAGGTGACAGTAGAGGGCTGCTTTTCTCTGAGGTGGGATGGAATAGTAGCTGAGGAGAGGAGATAAAAACTATCAGTGACATTTTCCTCTTGGACTGTTAGCTCATAGAACTAAACAGATCCTCTCTACTCATCTCAGGATTCAGCTTCACATGTTATCCTGAGGTTTTTCCCTGACACTTCCACACACACAGAAATAAGTCCTCCTTCTCCTATGTTCCAAAACATATTTGGAAAGGGGACACGTGTCTTAGAGCTTCTGTTCTATTGTATCACAGTGACTTATCGACAACTCACTTCTCTTCCACTAGAAAGGGTCTTGCTAGGGCAGAGACCAGGTGTTGGTTATCTTGGCATCCCTAATGCCTTGCAGAGGGGTTGGTTCAGAATTGGGGCTTAGAAAATGGTGACAAATGTGTGAAATGTCCTAGAGATAGTTCTGATTAGGAGCCCAAACTTCTTTGATCTTGAATTTTGATCCTGCACTTTCCAAATGACATGCATGGGGTAGGGAGTGTTCACACCTATTGATGTGCAGGGCAGGCTAAAAGGGTAAAGAGATGAAGGGAAGAGCTTCCTTAAAGCCATGTGGCCCTGGTCTTTGTTTCTTGCTGGATGATAGCCTGCTAAGGAGAAAGTAGGGCTGGAGTGAGTGTTAAAAGAGTGTCTGGCTGCTCCTGTGTCTTGAAGGTTCTGAGATGGCAAGCACCACTGGAACCCTGAAACTGATCCAGATTGACTCCTCCTTTCTCATAAATGCCCCCTATTATTGTAATAACTTATGATGTCAACCTATAAAAAAGCAGAGCCCCCAAATATCTTCTGGTTATTATGCACAAAGAAGACACTGTGCTTCCCTGAGAGCAAGAGATACATCATTTTGGGGAGTGTTTTTCTCACTGGTGCCAGCAGTCTATTCCAGATTCAGTTTTGGCTGTGGAGCGTTTGTCATTTGGAAATGAACTGTTAGAATGACTTTTACAACTAAGGATGCCAACGGTCTGCTTGGGTTAGGCTGTCTGGTTTAAAGCTGGGTCATCTAGTTCTGGAACACATGGTTCAGAATACAAATGAAAGAGAAAGTTAAATGCAAATCACCTGGTTTTGGTGAGTGGGCTTGGATAAGTTTTAGCATCCAGGAATTTGGGTATCTTATTTAAAAATCATACCAGCTTAATTTTAGTATAGTAGTGGATTTATATTATTTTTAGTTTACTTTTAATTCCTGAAATTTTAATAGTTGAGCAGGAAACTCTTCTATTCCTAAATCTGGGTCCCTATCAGAGCTTAACTTATAAAGAAATGTCTTCCTTCATGCATTCTCTGGTTTTCTTTCTGTTCTTTTTGTGAGTTAGTTGAGTAATAACAAAAACTCAACTGTGAGTCTTTTCATCGAGGATGGAAATTTCCACATAGGAAATGGCACCATCAGCAATGGGTCAGTCGTTGGTGTTGACCAATGTAAGGAAATTTACTTCCTTACACAAAAGGTTAACCAACCAACAGGAAGTATTGGTGGGGAGCTTGGGGGAGAAGTTGAGTTACATTCTCGTGGTGAACTTCAGCTCAACACACCACAGAAGGTACCAGGCAGTAAATGAAACTACAAGAGGTTAGAAAACCCTCTCTCTAATTTTTGTTTTTTTGATATTAAAGACAATGAAGGTATGTATGATTTCAAGGTTTGGTGAACTCATTTCTGAACAGGAAGTGAGTAGGTTTCAATCACTGAAATGAAAAGGACATGGGTGGGGCAGGAACATTTTTAGTGCACCTCTCTCACCAGCCGAACCTTGTCATGGAGCAGTGGTTTTCAAACAATTCCCTGGGGTGCAGGAAGAAAATACTAAAACTTCTATTTATCCTTATTGAGTTCATTCTTTAAAACTGTCTATTTCTTGTGCTGTTTTATGGCGTGTTGAAAGGATACGCTAAAGAGAAGAGGAGAAAGCAGGGGGTTGTAATAGGATGGGAAGAACTGGAGATGTGGAGAAGCTCAGAACCTGGAGGTCTCCCTTCTCTTCTGATATAGGAAATGTGCTAGCCATTTGGGAAGATTCTGGAGAGATAACAGGAAGGACATTGACCGTTGCTGGACAATGACTGTGTGACAGGTGCTGGGTTATGTGTTATTTATTCTTGTTCTATCACTGTACGTGCAATTTGCACATGTACTTATACTTTATATTCATTTATTATCCATTTAGTGAATATCTCATTTGATCTTCACAAACAGCTTGAGAAGGTTTTAAGTTTCTTAATTTTATAACCAGGAAGCTAGAGTTTAAGGCAGTTAAGTATTTGCACAACATTATATGGTTCAAACCTCAGCATTTCCCACGTTTTACTGTGTGGGTTTACAGCATAGATTCCAGGGTTCCTCTCAAAGAGATGCTTCTTCAGTAGGTTCAAGGTGGCTTCTACTCTGCTCACTGCAGGTGGATGTTTATAGAATCTGGGTATAATGTGTTCTGACTGTCTTTCCTTTTTTATTGTATGTGTCCAATCGTAATTTTAGGCCAGAAATACTTCTCTGTCATTCAGGCTGACACCAAGTCTTGGTTTGATACTTCAGTCAGCTGAATCTTCCTACATAGGCATTAAAAAGTGAGAAAGCAAACAAACAAAAAAGCCTAAAACTCTTGTAATGGCTAAATTCCAGGGAATTGATTAAATCTTAGTTAGTATATTTCATTGTGATTAGATTTTAATCAACACAGAGTGACTTGACTCTCCTGTTTGGCGGTCTCTTTCTCAGTATCAGAGCCTGCTGTTTTCCCTTTCCTGGTAGAATCTTCTCATCTGCATGTCTGACTCCTCCCAGCACATGACGAGAGTCTCGAGCAAAAATCGCATTTTGTTCATCTTTCTATGTTTCACAAATTGCCTAACAGAGTACCTACATTTGTTGAATGAAAATATGTTTGTTAAATCCATTTCTTCCAACTACAGATTTCAAACTAGGGGTATGGCGTTCTGC
The DNA here is from genome assembly GCF_002837175.3 of Physeter macrocephalus. NCBI lineage: Eukaryota > Metazoa > Chordata > Mammalia > Artiodactyla > Physeteridae > Physeter > Physeter macrocephalus. The sequence goes on from NC_041224.1 coordinate 88,801,299, forward strand.
TTGCTATATAGGTGATTAACCTGTTTACTTGAAGCAGTAATTCTGGGCTTCTCTGGTGCCGCAGTGGTTAAGAATCCGCCTGGGGGAGGAGCTTCAAGATGGCGTAAGAATAAGATGTGGAGATAGATCACCTTTCTCCCCACAAATACATTAGAAATAAATAAATGTGGAACAACTCCTACAGAATACCTACTGAACGCTGGCAGAAGACCTCAGACCTCCCAAAAGGCAAGAAACTCCCCACGTACCTGGGTAGGGCAGTGAAGTAGGAAAGGTTTCCGCACACTAGGAAGCCCTTTGCGGGCGGAGACTGCGGGGGGCGGAGAGGGGAGCTTCGGTGCCACGGAATAGAGCGTAGCCACAGGGGTGCGGAGGGCAAAGCGGAGAGATTCCCGCACAGAGGATCGGTGCCGACCAGCACTCACCAGCCCGAGAGCCTTGTCTGCTCACCCGCCGGGGCGGGCGGGGCCTGGGAGCTGAGGCTCGGGCTTCGGTCGGATCGCAGGGAGAGGACTGGGGATGGTGGCGTGAACACAGCCTGAAGGGGTCAGTGCGCCACAGCTAGCCGGGAGGGAGTCCGGGAGAAGTCTGGAGGTGCCGAAGAGGCAAGAGGGTTTTTCTTGCCTCTTTGCTTCCTGGTGCGCGAGGAGAGGGGATTAAGAGCGCCACTTAAAGGAGCTCCAGAAACGGGCGCGAGTGCGGACCCCAGAGACGGGCATGAGATGCTAAGGCTGCTACTGCTGCCACTAGGAAGCCTGTGTGCAAGCACAGGTCACTATCCACACCACCCCTCCCGGGAGCCTGTGCAGCCCGCCACTGCCAGGGTCCCGTGATCCAGGGACAACTTCCTGGGGAGAAGGCACGGCGCGCCTCAGGCTGGTGCAACGTCATGCCGGCCTCTGCCGCTGCAGGCTCGCCCCGCACTCCGTGCCTCTCCCCCCCCTCCGGCCTGACTTTGCTTTTACCATTTGTCCTAGGGTTCTGTCTGTCCATTTTTTTTTTATTACTTAAAAAATTTTTTTTCTTAATAATTATTTTTTAGTTAATCACTTTATTTTATTTTACTTTATTTTATTTTATCTTCTTCTTTCTTTCTTTTTTTTCTCCCTTTTATTCTGAGCCATGTGGAGGACAGGTTCTTAGTGCTCCAGCCAGGTGTCAGGGCTGTGCCACTGAGGTGGGAGAGCCAAGTTCAGGACACTGGTCCACAAGAGACCTCCCAGCTCCACGAAATATCCAAGACAGGAACACAACCCCATCCATTAGCAGAGAGGCTGCCTAAAATCATAATAAGGCCACAGACACCCCAAAACACACCACCAGACGTGGACCTGCCCACCAGAAAGACAAGATTCAGCCTCATCCACCAGAACACAGGCACTAGTCCCCTCCACCAGGAAACCTACACAACCCACTGAGCCAACCTTAGCCATTGGGGACAGACACCAAAAACTACAGAAACTATGAACCTGAAGCCTGCAAAAAGGAGCCCCCAAACACAGTAAGTTAAGCAAAATGAGAAGACAGAGAAACACACAGCAGATGAAGGAGCAAGGCAGAAAGCCACCAGACCTAACAAATGAAGAGGAAATAGGCAGTCTACCTGAAAAAGAATTCAGAATAATGATAGTAAAGATGATCCAAAATCTTGGAAATAGAATGGAGAAAATACAAGAAA
>NC_041224.1:88804125-88805483 GCF_002837175.3 Physeter macrocephalus
AGGGAATCCCCATAAGATTAACAGCTGATCTTTCAGCAGAAACTCTGCAAGCCAGAAGGGAGAGGCAGGACATATTTAAAGTGATGAAAGAGAAAAACCTACAACCAAGATTACTTTACTCAGCAAGGATCTCATTCAGATTTGACAGAGAAATTAAAAGCTTTACAGACAAGCAAAAGCTAAGAGAATTCAGCACCCGCAAACCAGCTTTCCGGCAAATGCCAAAGGAACTTCTCTAGGCAGGAAACACAAGAGAAGAAAAAGATCTATGATAACAAACCCAAAACAATTAAGAAAATGGTAATAGGGACATACATATCGATAATTACCTTACATGTATATGGATTAAATGCTCCAACCAAAAGACATAGACTGGCTGAATGGATACAAAAACAAGACCCGTGTATATGCTGTCTACAAGAGACCCACTTCAGACATACGGACACATACAGACTGAAAGTGAGTGGATGGAAAAAGTTATTCCATGCAAATGGAAATCAAAACAAAGCTGGAGTAGCAATTCTCATATTAGACAAAATAGACTTTAAAACAAAGACTATTACAAGACACAAAGAAGGACACTACATAATGATCAAGGGATCAATCCAAGAAGAAGATATAACCATTGTAAATATTTATGCACCCAATATAAGAGCACCTCAATACGTAAGGAAAATACTAACATCCGTAAAAGGGGAAATCGACAGTAACACAATCACAGTAGGGGACTTTAATACCCTACCTGCACCAATAGACAGATCATCCAAAATGAAAATAAATAAGGAAACACAATCTTTAAATGATACATTAAACAAGATGGGCTTAATTGATATTTATACGATGTTCCATCCAAAAACAACAGAATACACATTCTTCTCAAGTGCTCTTGGAAAATTCTCCAGGATAGATCATATCTTATGTCACAAATCATATACAAGCCTACCTTAAGAAACAAGAAACATCTCAAATAAACAACCTAACCTTACACCTAAAGCAATTAGAGAAGGAAGAACAAAAAACCCCCAAAGTTAGCAGAAGGAAAGAAATCATAAAGATCAGAGCAGAAATAAATGAAAAAGAAATGAAGGCAATGATAGCAAAGATCAATACAACTAAAAGCTGGTTCTTTGAGAAATTAAAAAAAAATTGATAAACGATTAGCCAGACTTATCAAGAAAAAAAGGGAGAAGATTCCAATCAATAGAATTAGAAATGAAAAAGGTTAAGTTACAACTGACACTGCAGAAATACAAAGGATCATGAGAGATTAATACAAGCAACTCTATGCCAATAAAATGGACAACCTGGAAGAAATGGACAACTTCTTAGAAATGCACAACCTTCTGAGACTGAACCAG
>NC_041224.1:88806028-88807091 GCF_002837175.3 Physeter macrocephalus
AGAGGCTCGCATACCGCAAAAAAAAAAAAAATCTTCCAACAAGCAAAAGCCAAGGACCAGATGGCTTCACAGACTAATTCTATCAAACATTTAGAGAAGAGCTAACACCTATCCTTCTCAAACTATTCCAAAATATAGCAGAGGGAGGAACACTCCCAAACTCATTCTACGAGGCCACCATCACTCTGATACCAAAACCAGACAAAGATGTCACAAAGAAAGAGAACTACAGGCCAATTACACTGATGAACATAGATGCAAAAATCCTCAACAAAATACTAGCAAACAGAATCCAACAGCACATTAAAAGGATTATACATTATGATCAAGTGGGGTTTATCTCAGGAATGCAAGGATTTTTCAATATATGCAAATCAATCAACCTGATACACCATATTAACAAATTGAAGGATAAAAACCATATGATCATCTCAATAGATGCAGAAACAGCTTTTGACAAAATTCAAAACCCATTTATTTTAAATACCATCCAGAAAGTAGGCATAGAGGGAACTTTCCTCAATGTAATAAAGGCCATATATGAAAAACCCACAGCCAACATTGTCTTCAATGGTGAAGAACTGATACCATTTCCACTAAGATCAGGAAGAAGACAAGTTTGCCCACTCTCACCAATGTTATTCAACATAATTTTGGAAGTTTTGGCTACAGAAATCAGAGAAGAAAAAGAAATAAAAGGAATCCAAATCAGAAAAGAAGAAGTAAAGCTGTCACTGTTTGCAGATGACATGATACTATACATAGAGAATCCTAAAGATGCTACCAGAAAACTACTAGAGCTAATCAATGAATTTGGTAAAGTAGCAGGATACAAAATTAATGCATGTGAAAGTGAAATTAAGAAAACACGCCCATTTACCATTGCAACAAAAAGAATAAAATATCTAGGAATAAACCTACTTAAGGAGCCAAAAGACCTGTATGCAGAAAATTATAAGACACTGATGAGAGAAATTAAAGATGATACAAGTAGATAGAGAGATATACCATGTTCTTGGATTGGAAGACTCAACATTGTGAAAATAACTATACTACCCAAAGC
>NC_041224.1:88807304-88808040 GCF_002837175.3 Physeter macrocephalus
GTCACCTTATTTTTGATAAAGGAGGCAAGAATATACAGTGGAGAAAAGACAGCCTCTTCAATAAGTGGTGCTGGGAAAACTGGACAGCTACATGTAAAAGAATGAAATTAGAACACTCCCTAACACCATACACAAAAATAAACTCAGAATGGATTAAAGACCTAAATGTAAGGCCAGACACCATCAAACTCTTAGAGGAAAATATAGGCAGAACACTGTATAACATTAATCACAGCTAGATCCTTTTTGAGCCACCTCCTAGAGAAATGGAAATAAAAACAAAAATAAACAAATGGGACCTAATGAAACTTGAAAGCTTTTACACAGCAATGGAAACCATAAACAAGACGAAAAGACAACCCTTAGAATGGGAGAAAATATTTGCAAATGAAGCAAGTGACAAAGGATTAGTCTCCAAAACATACAAGGAACTCATGCAGCTCAATATCAGAAAAAAGAAACAACCCAGTCCAAAAATGGGCAGAAGACCTAAATAGACATTTCTCCAAAGAAGATATACAGATTGCCATCAAGCACATGAAAGGAAGCTCAACGTCACTAATCATTAGAGAAATGCAAATCAAAACTACAATGAGATATCACCTCACACCAGTCAGAATGGCCATCATCAAAAAATCTACAAACAATAAATGCTGGAGAGAGTGTGGAGAAAACGGAACCCTCTTGCACTGTTGGTGGGAATGTAAATTGATACAGCCACTATGGAGAACAGTAT
>NC_041224.1:88808287-88808832 GCF_002837175.3 Physeter macrocephalus
GCACATATATACAATGGAATATTACTCAGCCATGAAAAGGAACGAAACTGAGTTATTTGTAGTGAGGTGGATGGACCTACAGACTGTCATACAGAGTGAAGTAAGTTAGAAAGAGAAAAACAAATACCATATGCTAACACATATATATGGAATCTAAAAGAAAAAAAAAAGAAAGAAAAATGATCAGAAGAATCTGGGGCCAAGATGGGAATAAACATGCAGACCTACTAGAGAATGGGCTTGAGGATATGGGAAGGGTGAAGGGTAAGCTGGGACAAAGTGAGAGAGTGGCATGGACATATATACAGTACCCAACGTAAAGTAGATAGCTAGTGGGTAGCTGCCGCATAGCACAGGGAGATCAGCTCGGTGCTTTGTGACCACCTAGATGGGTGGGATAGGGAGGGTGGAGGGAGGGAGATGCAAGAGAGAAGAGATATGGGGACATATGTATATGTATAACTGATTCACTTTGTTACAAAGCAGAAACTAACACACCATTGTAAAACAATTATACTCCAATAAAGATGTTAAAAAAAAAAAAA
>NC_041224.1:88808859-88818492 GCF_002837175.3 Physeter macrocephalus
CTACTGAAGCCCATGCGCCTAGAGGCCGTGCTCTGCAACAAGAGAAGCCACTGCAATGAGAAGCCTGCGCACCGCAATGAAGAGTAGCCCCCACTTGAGGCAACTAAAGAAAACCCGTGTGCAGCAACGAAAACCTAATGCAGCCAAAAATAAATAAATAAATAAAATTTAAAAAAAAACCAGTAATTCTTTAGTTTTCTTAGCTGTCTTGGTAGTGAAGCTAGACATGTCCACAGGTTCTAAGAAATATAATGCTATTTATTCTGTTCAGGAAAGCTGTGTGGATTTAGATTCTTAAGTATAAAAATTTCCATCTCTTCCTTGTGATGAAATGTGTGTGAAGTTGTAGGACCAGGTAAGTGGGTGAATAAGTTAGGAAAAACTTTTCTCTCAAGTGCTCAGATATAATGCTCTGAAAATTCCTTTAACATATTTCACTGGATTGTTGTGAGGACAGACTGAGGTGATCATTGAGAAAGCTGCTTGGAAACTCTAGATTATAGACATGTGGGACATTTGTGAAAAGTAAGGTTTTAAAGCAAAATAAGGCCTTTTAAAAACACGGAACTTTTAGTGTTCTGACAATGTACATGCTGCCTAATGAAGATTAAAGATTAAGCCCTGTTCAGGTAATATTATCTAGTGGGAATAACATAACATTTACCATTTTAACCATTTAAAGTATATGGTTCAGTGGCATTCAGTGCATTCAGAATGCTGTGTAACTATCACTGCTATCCAACTCCAGAATTTTTTCATCATCCCAACCTGAAACTCTATACCCAGTAAAGAATATTTCCCGTTTTCTCCTTCCCCCAGTCCCTGGTAACCTCTATTTTTTTTTTTTTTTTACCTACTCTAGGTACATCCTATAAGTGGAATTATACAATATTTGTCCTTTTGTATCTGGCTTATTTCACTTAGCATATGTTTTCAAGGTTCATGCATGTTGTATCATGTATCAGAATTTCATTCCTTTTTAAGCATGAATAATATTCCATTGTATGTATATACCACATTTTGCTTATCTGTTTATCTGTTAATGGACATTTGCGTTGTTTCTGTCTTTTGGCTATTGTGAATAATGCTGCTATGAACATCAGTGCACAGGTGTCTGTTTGAAACGCTGTCATTAATTCTTTTGGTTATGTACCTAGGAGAGGAAAAAAGCAGAACTTTAAAACCCTTATTTTTGCCTGTGACTTTGAGCAGAGATAAACTTTTCTTTTGGGTTATCCAGAGCAAGTGTAGATCCTCTGTTCATACCCTGAAGAATAAGCAGCTGCTTTCTTCACCTTTGATGTGCTATAGGCCTCTATCCTTTCCCCTAGCCTCCTCCTCCCCCCATGAATTTGATGCTTCAAGATGTAGCTACAAAGGATTCTGATATCTCACTCTAAGCACATGGCTGTCATGAAGTCTATTCAAATTAGGCCTGTCAGCTGGTACTACTTTGGGGACTGACAAGGTGAGCTGAGAGAAATTAAGTTGAGGGCACAATATAAAGGGAAATTTAATAGAAATGGAAAGTGTCATAAAGAGAATTATACTTGGAAGTTCAACTTTAATTCAATTGTGAATGAATTACTATCTGCTGGTCACTGTTAAAATACAACAGAGAATGAGACAAGAGCTCACATTGTAGAGGAGAATGCATACATATTTAGTAAGCAGCAAAGAGCTACCAAATATGTTATTACTACTCATTTGTTTATTCAACATTCATCAAGCACCTACTAAGCACAGTTCTAGGCCCTGGGTATATACATCAGTGAACAAGACAAAGTTCTTGCTCTCCTGAAGCTGACCTTCTGGAGGGGGAAACTGGACAAGAAACAAGAAAATACACAGTATGATGGCTGTGTATTTTTCCTATGGAGAAAAAAAAGGAAGATAAGGGATAGGGGGTGATAGGGGTGTGGGTATTGTTTTAGGTGGGCTGACCAGGGCAGGCCACGGGGACTTTAAGCACAGATCAGAATGAAATGAGGAAGAGAGTCAAGGGGAAATGTGGGTGACAAGGGAGCCTGGCAGAGGAGTAGTGGTGACTGCTGTAATCTTATATTTCAGAGATGGTTACAGAGCTTTGGGACTTAAATTGATGGGACAAATAAATCTGATGCTCTGTGATTTTAAGTACATAATCCTATGACACTGTAAAATTATTTTTTATTTAAACACTCAAAGATCTATTCGCAAGAGAATATTCAGTGGCAAGATACTTGCATTTTAAAATAAATGAATATTTCAAAATGATAAGGAATCAGTGCTAGAAATCTCTCTCTCTCTCTCTCTCTCTCTCTCTCTCACACACACACACACACACACACACACACACACGTGTGCATTATGAGAGCTTCTGTGCATGGAATAAACATGAGGTGGGTCTTTTGTGGTCTTGCTGTAGGCATGGCAAGCCTTTCTATACTTTCTCCTCCCATTAAGATTCCTCATTCTGTCAGTGTCGTTGGTTAGAAAGAAATATTATATTTTAATCAGTTCAGACTAGGTAGTACATGAATAACTAGAGCATTTAAGACCAAATAATATCTCTTAGAAGCATTTAACAAAAATATGCTTAGTAATCCAAGGAAAACCAACTCTAGTCTTGAAATTTCAGGAAGGATGACAAGAATGTCAGAAACTTTTGGGCAAATGGAAAAAATCACCATATATAGCTCCTTAATGTTGACTCTCTCCTTCACAGTGTAGGGCCGTGTGTGTGTGTGTGTGTGTGTGAGGGGGCTTGCAAAACTGAAGACACAGTTCTTACAGTCCTACCTTAAGCAACCTATAAGCTGGGAGGGAAGATAGACATTGTAGGATAAGTACCAGTGGACAGTACCAAACCTAAACCTGGTCTCTGTCAGTGCCCACGAGAGGGGGACCAGAGATGCTAGGAAGATGGTCAGAAAAGGCTGGGGGTGAGGAGGGAATATGTGATCTGGTCCTTTAAGGACAGGTTGGGAAAGGTCTACCAAAAGGAGAGGATGGCCTGAGCAAAGATGCCAAGGTAGGGATGTGCAGTTGATGTTTAGATAATGGAAAGGGGTCCCCATGGACTAAGGCAGAGGATCTGGCTTGGAGATTATAGGAATAACTTTGGAAAGATCAATGGAAGGCCAAGAAGAGAAAAAGAGCTCTTTGCTCTCCTTCTTTTGTAAGTTGCTTTCTGACTCATTAATTTATCAGATTATGGGGAAGATCATCACTTGCTCCCCCATCAGTGTGCTGCTAGTGGGGTCAGCCGTAGATCTCAAGATGTTCCTTGCAAACAAAATCACTATCTTCTAAGAGCTGCATTTTCATTGGTTGGCATACAAGCTGACTGTGAAAAATTTAAGCAGTACAAAAGGGTAAGAACCAATGATATACCATTCTTCGGAGGTAGTTGTTATTAATTATTTCTTCTTGCTTGGCTTTCCAGTTATCATTCATTCAGTCAACAAATATTTATTAAATGCCTATTATGGACACTGGTGTTACAACAGTGAACAAAAGTTCCTGCTCTCAAGAAGCTTATATTTTAATTGGAAGAAACATTAAGCAGCAAGCACATTTAAAATATTTTTACCAAATGGGATTACCCTATACACACTCTTTTGCAACTTGTTCTTTTCACTTGACAATACCTCTTAGACATCTTTCCAGGTCAGTCTGAAGAGGCCTACCTCTTTCATTGATAATAGCTAATAATTATTGAGCATCTACTATGCTCCAAGCACAGTTTTAGTCACAATAATCCTCTATGGTAAGTACTATAATTATCACCTTTCTACAGATGAGGAACTGAGGCCCAGAGAGGTTTGGGAACTTGCTCAGAGTCACCTGGCCAGTTACTGATGGAGCCAGATCTGAACCCAGACCATCAGATTCTTCACTCCAGTTCTATCCCCTCCTGATGGCTGTGTAGTACTCCTTTGTATGAATGTACCTTGACTTACTTAGCCAGTCCCCTATATTTAAGCCATTTTTAGTTTTTTGCTATCACAGTGCTATAATGAACAGATATGTTTGCATATGTTTGGGATTATCTGTAAGGTAAATTCCTAAGAGATAGAAACATACACATTTCTATATTTGATAGGCATTACTTAGTTTTCCTTTAAAAATATTTTATCAACTTCTATTTCCACTAACAATGTAGGAAAAGGTGTAGATTTCTTTAAATATTCTTCAACAAAGGTAATTACCAGACTTATAATAGTTGTCAACATGAAAAGTTAAAAAATGGTATAGAGGCTATACTTAATTCTTTTAAATTTTCATTGTAAATATTTTAAAGAAATGATTTCTTCCTCATATAGGCTGTTCTTGGTCCTTTTTATCATGCAAGGAAGAAAGCCATCACTCTTGTGTCAAGAAATCTGTCCTTTTTTTTGTGACTGTGGAGCCCTGGCAGGGAAAGTCCCTCCCTTCTCTCTGATCTGGCTCTCTGTGGAAACCTGAGGGCTCAGTACCACATTGTTTCAGGAGAGTGGGATTGACACAGGGGATCAACTTGCTCTGGTTAGAGAGACATGATTAAAACATATTGGGTTTCAGTACTTAACGGCAAATCCGATGCAACTTCTGGAAAATCCATAAACGGCTTTAGATGTATTGAAAAATAGCCATAATTCTTTCTTTTAAAAATAGCTACAAACCAAAATATTTTGTTTTCATCTAATCCCATCTTAAAATCCAGAACCGTCTCAAAGTGATTCTAAACTAAAAAGTTTAAATCTATTTCCTGTGTGTGTTTGTTCTTCAGCATCCTTAGGGTTAATCGTTTGCTTCCTCTGAGCTGAAATTAAGGATGTTGGGAAAGAAGAAGTCATCGCTCTGCATATTACATGTTGCTTGAGTGTCCTTAGCTTTCATCCATAAGAGAGTTGAACTCCCCTTGTAATAATTTAAAAAAATTGACATTGCTAATTCCTTCATCTCTGGTAAAAACAGGTAGGAACTCCAAAGATATTTACTAATCTCCCTCAGTCGAGGGCTGATAAAAGTTTGCTAAGCAGAAGCCGTAGCTGGTGACCCCTTTCGCTGTCTGCGTCTGTCCTTCTGAACTCTTGATTCCCACAGAAGGAGCCATCCTGGCGAAGACAGCCTCTAGGGAGCTTCCTTTTGTTTCTCCAAGATTAACCAGTTCTGCCCTGGTAGCAGCAGTAGGCAACTATTCCAGGAGAAATTCTTCTGGGCTTTTGGTACTTTTCCAAGGACCGTTTTTACTCCCTCGGTTCTTCACTGGCAGGGAAGCTGCTTTCCTGCAACACCTTCCTCTTTTACTGATGAGATGCTGATTCTGTTCTGCCATCTAGCAGCTTCCGGTAGTGGTAAGTGGTCAAGAGTGTTTTTCCGGGAGTTGATCTCAGGTTTTCAAGAATGTCCCCTAGAGACCCAGTTTCTTTTCTATGTAATTACTAGAGCTTTCAGAATAGCCTCGCTTTTCTCGTTGTTCTCATTGATATGGTCATGGAATGGGTACCTGTTTGATCTTGCTGCACTGCTGGGAAATCTCCCTTTTGGGCGAGAGGCTTAGGTCCAGGCTGAGGTGAGTCTGGGGAGCATTGAAGGGTTGGTGAGACCAAGAAGAGAGGTAGCTCTGGGCTGTTTGGTGCTTTTGGTTTCCCTTTTCCAGGTTGCTGTTTTGCTTTGCTGTTTTCATTTCCTGTGTGTTGAAGTTTAGCAAAGAGTATTAATTATTCTCCTCTCATTAAAAAGTAATTTTGGGGGAAATTAGTTGGATTTGGGAAACAGAGCATTTTCTTTTTTTCCTTTGAAGGTCAAATTTTTCTTCTGTTAGCATCACCTATTACATGGCCAATGGGAGTAACATCAATGTCCATTTCTTCTTGGTTTGTGGGTACTTGTCACTTCCTTTGATAGCAGTTGGTTGAGTTTTTTCCCAGAGGGTTTGTATCTGATGCACCTATTCAAGATATTGTTCATTTTATGATCAATTCATGTTTTGGACATAACAGTTTCAATAAGCTCTCCCTCTGAGGCTTGAGGGGTATGTTTTTAGGGCTGAGATTTGTCTGAACAGAGAAATGGATTCTTCTAGCTGTTTTGTTGATAGACATGAGAGAGTCTCAGGTCCCTGGTTAACAATTAGCTGTTTTGAAAAAAAAAAAGGAGATGGGCAAGAAACAGTAATTAGGGGCTGAAGGCTCATTAGAAAGGAGGTGAGGAAATACGGTACTGTGTATGGGATTACCTGTGTCCAAGAACGGCCACCTTTGCGCCTGGGTTGTTCCCTGCTTGCCTTTACAGCAAAATGTGAATTCAGAGGGATTTTTGGACCTATATTTATCTATCTTGTGCTTTTATATTGTTTCATCATGCATGCGTGCATCTTTAAAAATCAGGGACCAAGTGATTTTTTTGTGCCCCGGGGGGGTTTTTTGTGCTCAGGAGGATTTTATTTTTTTTTTACATGGTAAATTGGAAATTTTCATTTAGTAGGAAAAGACTTAACCTATCGTTTCAAAGCAAATCAGAAATTGTTGCTGTCCTTGAAATAAATTTTTTTTTTTTTTTTTTTAATGAAAGTTTATTTATTTTTGGCTGTGTTGGGTCTTCGCTTCTGTGCAAGGGCTTTCTCCGGTTGCGGCGAGCGGGGGCCACTCTTCATCGCGGTGCGCGGGCCTCTCACTGTCGCGGCCTCTCGTTGCGGAGCACAGGATCCAGATGCCCAGGCTCAGTAGTTGTGGCTCACGGGCCTAGTTGCTCCGCGGCGTTTGGAATCTTCCCAGACCAGGGCTTGAATCCGTGTCCCCTGCATTGGCAGGCAGATTCTCAACCACTGCGCCACCAGGAAAGCCCTAAGATTTCTTAATGTATGTATCCTAGATGCTTGCACAGCGTGTACAAGAATCAGATGGTAGTATTTGTTTTCAGGATTTCCCGAGAAATGATGTCAAAGAAAACGGTATTCTCCAAATGTTCCACATTTGTAGCGTATGCCTAAAGTCTTACTTGACTTCTTAGCAATATTACGTATTTTCCAAATATTAACAAATAAAATTCTAATTAAATGTTAAATATAAATATTATATTGGTCAATAATGAATATTATTGACCATTGTGTTTTTGGAAACATAGTCCTTCTTTAATTTGAGGCTACCTTTTTCTCCTCTCTCCTCTTCTTTACTCAGTGCTGGTTTGTTGAGCACCTACCTACCCCGTGCCAGGCTCTGGGCTAGATGCTCTGAAGAAGAGGGCGTAGGAGGAAAGCCACAGCGTTTTGTTTCAATACATGTTTCTCTAACCCTTCTTTTGAGGTTGGGTGTTCCCTAGGACTCTGTCCTTGTCCTCTTATTGACTCACCCTCACCCGCTGTCCTCCTCTCACTTCTCTTCATTCTCGTTCTTCCTGAATGAGATCATTCATTCCCCATGACTTCAATGTTTCCTCATATGTTGATGATCCAAGTCTACAAATCTGTCTTTTCTCTTTCATGCTGAGGATATTTTCCATGATCAAGAGGCATTTCAAGCCTAGTGTGTTCAAACTGAACTTAATATCCTCCCACATCAATTCCTGCTCCTTCCCTTCCACCTTCTCCCTTCACTGCTGTATTTGTCATTTTCGTTAATGGCACCTCTATCCTCTCATTGTCCTGAGCTGAAAACGTGGAAGTTATCCCAGATTCCTCCTTGTTTTGCACCCGAGCATATAGACCCCTTATAAAGTCTGTCAATTCCAACTGCAGGAATATTTCCAGAATCCAGCTCCACTTGCCTGTTGTCACTGCTCCCCCACTTCTTTCCATGCCAGTCCTTGTCGTGAGGGTAAAACCTTCCTAAAAACCCTGACAGCATACACTTGTGTAGAGAGACATGAGGAAGCAACGACAGTGGACAAGGGGGCCTGGATTCTAAGTGTACCATTCTGCAGAGAGAGCCCTTCTGCCTTCCCATTACCTGAGGATCAACCACAGGATCTTGATCGTGGCAATGCTCTGTGTCACCTCATCTATCAAATAGGGATAGTCCCTGCCCATAAAATTTTGCTGAGGAATAAATGTGATGATACGTGTCAGTGCTTAGCATGAGGCTAAGTACCAAGTGAATGGGAGTGATGATGATGATGACAATGATGACTTCTTTCAGAATCCATCTCTTATCTACCTTGCCAGCCCCATATCACACTACACTCCTCCATGCCCCTTGTAATCTGGTTGCCATGACTATCACTGCTTCCTATCACAACACTTGGTCTTTCCACATGCTGTTCTTTTTGCCTGTACTTACCTTGTTTTACTGAGAAAACTCTTCTTTTTAAAAGGACTTGACTTGGAATCACCATCTGTGAGCTCATAGCTGACTCTGCAAAGCAGGCTTGGTGACTCCCTTCCCTCTGTCTCCATAGTTCGCAGTCCCTCCTTCTTTTTTTCTTTTTTTTTTTTGTGGTACGCGGGCCTCTCACTGTTGTGGCCTCTCCAGTTGCGGAGCACAGGCTCAGCGGCCATGGCTCACGGGCCTAGCCGCTCCGTGGCATGTGGGATCTTCCCGGACCGGGACACGAACCCGTGTACCCTGCATCGACAGGCGAATTCTCAACCACTGCACCACCAGCGAAGCCCCACAGTCCCTCCTTCTGTCATAGTCCTGCACTAATGAACTTTCTATGTATCTGGTCTCATCTACCCCAGACTCTTGGCTTTTGAAGGACAGAGATAGGGCCTAATGATCCTTTCCTCCCTCTACCCAGCCCAGGTTTGACATAGAATAGGCATCTGATAGTTGTTTGATGATTGAATATCAGTAAGGATGCTCTCAAATTTGATAGGTTTTCTACATATGTAGAGTTAAAAATACATTTAAGAAAAATAAAAATAATAATAGCTTTCCTTTCTTGAGTATTAACTTTCTAGCAGGAGGCACTGTGCTAATTTTTTTTTTTTTTTTACAGGCATGACCTCATTTAGTTTGCTAAATGATCCCGTGAGTTACCCTGATTGTCTCTGTTTACAGATGAGAAAAACAGGGCTTAGAAGGCAGGGGAACTTGCTGGAGGTAGAGAGATAACAGGACCGAACCTGGCCCCCTGACTCCAGGCTGGGGGAGGAATGGGAAAGTGAGAAGGGGAAGGAAGATGACCGAGCCAGGGGAAGTGTGTTTGGGAGAGAAAGGGCAGGATGAGGAGAAGGACATTGAAAATGCACAAGAGAGGCAGTGAGGGCAGGTGAGGAAAGGAAGAGAAAGGAAAGAGAGAAGGAAACTAGGAGACCAAGTTGGAAAATAAGCAGGACATAAACAAGAGGAGAAAGGGAAGAAGTGTTCCCACCACTTTAGAATTTTGGTAACAGCTGCGTGCCTAAGAGAATATAAACAGACTTCAGTGTCGACATGACAACTTACAACAAAAGCAATCTGATATACATTATATGGGAAATAGAATAATTTATTGTTGAGGCATGGTAATTAGATATAATTGGTAAGCAGTTTATAAATTTGGCCGTGCTAACCATCACGTTGACAAACACATACACAGACTGGCTTAAATTGTTTTACTTCTATTTTTTTTTTTTTTTTTTTTTTTTTTTTTGGGGTATGCGGCCCTCCCTCTGTTGTGGCCCCTGCCGTTGCGGAGCACAGGCTCCGGACGCGCAGGCCCAGCGGCCATGGCTCACGGGCCCAG
>NC_041224.1:88825502-88825955 GCF_002837175.3 Physeter macrocephalus
GGCCCAGCCGCTCCGCGGCATGCGGGATCCTCCCAGACCGCGGCGCGAACCCGGTTCCCCTGCATCGGCAGGCGGACGCGCAACCACTGCGCCACCAGGGAAGCCCTTTACTTCTATTTTTGCCCAATATCTATACTCTGTAAGCCCTACAGCTGTTGGCAGCTGTCAATATGATTAAAACATTATCTATACCTGATTCACTTTGCTGTACAGCAGAATCGAACACAACATTGTAAAGCAACTATACTCCAATAAAAATCAGTTAAAAAATAAATAAAACATTATCTATACCTCCTACCCTCACATCACACTCAGAGCTGCACACATGTAGGACTGAGGCCTGGGCTTATTCCTTACCTTATCCCTCACTGGTCTAACCTCCCAAGGCTGAGATTTCCCTTTTGCATCAAGATGTCCCTTCCCTGGAGTCTTTTTTTTTTTTTTTTTTTTTGT
>NC_041224.1:88826045-88846845 GCF_002837175.3 Physeter macrocephalus
GTGGCCTCTTCCGTTGCGGAGCACAGGCTCCGGACGCGCAGGCTCAGCGGCCATGGCTCACGGGCCCAGCCGCTCCGCGGCACGTGGGATCCTTCTGGACCAGGGCACGAACCCGCGTCCCCTGCATCGGCAGGCGGACTCTCAACCACTGCGCCACCAGGGAAGCCCTCCCTGGAGTCTTAGAGCTGTGTTTCATCTCCCACCCCCCCATCCCTTAGAGACCTGGAACAGGGGGCTCCTGGGGAATATTCTTGGGCTGGTAGGCAGGGTTGGCAGCAGATATGTCTGCAAGGTCACCCTGTCCAGAGGTGGGAAGACTCACTGAGGCTTTGCTTTGCAGCCTCTGGGAACCTAGGGCCAGAGGGAGGAAGGGGGCAGGGGCAGGACCAGAGAAGGTAGAGGGCAGCAGGAGGAGAGAGGGGGCTGATGACCTAAGCCTGCCATCCTCAGACCCCACTATTACTCAGCAGATGGGTTCTCCATTGTTCACCTAAGCCTTCCAGGCAGCTCCCCTTCCCTCCGCTCTTGGTGGGTCAGTCCTCTTGGTGGGTTGGGTTGAGAGGCAAGTGCCTTAGTGAGAAATATGAAGGAAAGTCAGGGAAACAGGGAAAGGAAACAGAGAGTGAAAGCAGAGAAAAGGGGAGGGAGTAGGAGGAGAGAGGACAGATGGGGAGGAAGGAAGGAGGGGGAGGAACCACATTCTTATGGAGTGAGCTGTATTTCCATGTATATTTATCCTCGAAACAGCCCTGAGAGGAAGGAATTATTACCTCTATTTTACAGATTCGGGGATTGAATCTTAGGAAGGGTAAGTGACTTGGTCAAAGTAACACTAGATAGAAAGTAACTGAGCTAGGATTGGGATCTGTCATCCTAAAAGTCTCTCCTGTACATTACAGTGTCTCTGAAGAGGAAGAGAAGGCAGAGTTGGGGAAAGAGGGAGGCAAGCAGAACAGAACGGAGACTGGAGAATAGATGGATGAGGGACAGGAGGTCCTCACAGGGGCTGAGGACTGGGGGTGGGCTCCTTGAAGCTGTGTGGGACCTTTCCCCCTGGGCCCACCTTGTCCCTGAGTCCTGAGAACTGGAGGGGACCCACTGCTCAAAGGATGTAGAGGATGCCCCTGCGGGAACACCCCAGCTCCTCCCTTGACCCTGAGTTGAAGCCAGGCCGAGGGGCGCTCTCTGAGCAGCAGTCTGGGCAACAAAGGAGAGCTGCCAAGAATCTGCCTGCGCTACTCTCTGGCTTCAACTACTCCTCCTGTCTCTTCCCCCAGTGTCCTGGCCCCTACCTCTTCCCTTTCTTTCCCAATCTACTCTGATTCCTTTGTCTTCCTGTCACTTGCCCTTATGTTTTCAATCTCTCTTCCCACTGGTTCTATCCCCTTAGTTTATTGCCATGGCCCTGGCTCCCCACTGTAAGCACATCTTCTCTTTAAAGCCTCATCACCCATTCACACTTATCTCCTTTATTTTGCTGCAGAATGTCTTACGGGGGTTATACTCACTGTCCTCAATTCACCCTAATGTTTATATAGACATTTTGACAAGGGAAGTTCAGCGGGCTGCCTTCAAGATAATATCTAACGAGCATTTTCCTTATGTGTCACTGTCCCCAACAACCTGTCCAGGTATGTTCTGAGGGTTAGAGAGCTTACTTGCCCTGGATTCTGTAATGTTAGTAGAAAAAGCAGGAATCCAAGATCAGGTTGTTTGACTCCAAAGGATAAGCTTGCAGCCACCACATCTTGCTGCCCCTTGAGCAGGTCAGCAGGCTGTTCCCTTGGTTGCCAGTTGATGAGTTTGTTATGGCTAGAGTGGGTCATATGTCCTGTAGACTTTGGACCATAAGTCAACAGCATACCAAAAACAGAGCCACCTTTCTGGGGAAGACTAGTATTAGCTCAGGAGACTGATGACCTAGAGTAAGATGAATGACAATTTATTAATTGAAAATGTATAATATAACTGTCAGGAGGACCAGAATGTTCACTTCAGCATGCATGACTGGTATATTCTTCCCCTGTAGGCAGACTTCTGGGGGAAAGCAAGTTATTATCAGTAGGTTGCTTGGTGATCGTGGAATTGGAGCAGGGGGAATTAACTATAATAACTTGATTGTTGAATGGCCTCCGATCATTAAAGAGAATCTCCATTTTAATCCTTGGCTTAAAGTGTTGAGTCACCTGCAACCAGGTGTACCCATTTTCACTATAAGTAGGGACCTCCTTGAGGAATCATAATATGACCAGTATGCACTCTTCTGCTTACAGCTGCTTAAGTAGCATTTCCAACTTGGATGTCTTGTTATGTTCTCAATCTCAAGGTATCTGAAACCAACTTCTTATCTTCCCTAAACAAATTGGAGTTTTCTCTTTGCCATTTTTTCCATTAGAAGAATTACTTTCTGTGACCAAGATTGAAAACCTGAACTTGAAATGTAAAAAAACCCAAATTCTTCATGCAAGCGTCACTCTCAATCTTTTCCAAAAAAAGGTACTCACTTAAATGAATTAATATATGTAAAATACTTAGCTATTATTTTGGTTACATTTACCTCTCTTCCTACTTTCCCCAGACCTGTCTTTCTTGTAAAAACCCACTAAGACTTTCACACAAGAAAACCACCATTTTAATCCCTTGCATAAGATGAAGGCAAGGGTAAAATAAAACCTATTCAGCAACTTACCTTTTTCTATTTCTTCTGCTTTGGGGTGATTTCATAAAAGGAGGAATGTTTTTATGTAAACAGTGTTTGCTTCAGTACTTGTAAATGTTGAATTTCAAAATCCTAAGCTCCTACTTCTAGAGCTAGATTTCATTTTAACAAATCCTTCTTTGTCACCTGATTTATTTTCTGTGTATTGCCGTAGACCCTCACTGATCTGAAAGTTCAATGAAAGATGGCTTTTTCTTTACTCTGACATCCTTTAGAGGTAGAGCGAGTGTCAGCTGGGGTATTTTGGTGAATTGATAAGTGTACAACAATAAAAGGACTAAATTTTACTTCCTCAAATTTACACTAGAATCTGCTACATTAGTATGAATCCTCCATTAAATATACCTGGGTTGCTGCTATTAAAAGAAAAAGATTGGATTGTAGGAAACATGGACTTGAATCCTTAGTTTTTGTTGCAACCACATGTCTTAGAGAGTAAAAACACTTGAATAAGATCATTAATAAGAAACACTTTTCACAAACCTTAGAGAAATATTGTTTAATTCATACAACAGTAATTATATTATCACTCTGGATTAACTATGAAATAGAGAATATTTTCTACAAAAATAAAAATGGCTAAAATTAAAAAATGGATTTATTCATTATTTTAAAAATGAAAGGTTTCAAAGATACTTTGGAAGATGGTATTAGAGAAATTAAAAGCAAAGAAATAATTGTATGGTTTAAAGGTAATTTTAGGAAGGATATGGTTTTGCTTTATGTTTAATTGTCTAGGGGCTTTTAAAGTGAAAAGTGCTTATAGGAAGATCTAAAATAAGAGACAGAAGGGTTTACATGGATATTTTCTCTTCAGTTACCTTTATATTACACAAATATATATTTAAGTTCAACCTTTATTCTGACTGTTAGTGCTAATCCATCAAAGCAATCTAGCAAACCAATAAGGAGAAAGAAAGAAAACATTGGCCAGTGGCCGGTACTCCTAATAACTTCCTGAGAGGTTGAATTTCTTTCTTCTGCCTGCATTCTCATTGCCACCTGTCAGGGTGGAGAGTCCCTTTTGCCATCCTACTTAAAGAATCATTCTTCTTTTCACCAGCTCGAGGGACTCTGAGCCCATGGAAACAGAATATGTTTACTTAGTCTCCAGAGAGAGTTTTCAAGCCCTAACTAATTGGCTTAGAACTTGCTGATGAGCCTTAACCCTCTGGCCAGATGGGGCCACCAGATCAAGGTGTCATTGTCACAGAATCCATTCATCCTTCTCCATGTTGCCATTTTGTATCGGTTGTGACTATTTGTTGGAACAAAGGTAGTCCCTCATGGATAAAAAACCCGCTTTTGTCCATGTTATTTCTCAAAGAAAGGCTTTTCCTCAAAAAACCCTTTCTGTGCATCTTCTTTTAGAGCCATAGTGCCTCCTCTTGCCCTTCTACCCCAAGATTTGCAAATTCCTCCTCCTTTCTTGTGCTCTTCAGTTTGCCTGCAACACTCTTCCTATTGCTAACCAAATACTTCTCATTTTTTGAGGTTCTTTCTAGGCTGGAGGTGGGGGATGCACAGGACGATAGGGACCAGCCAGAGGTAGGGAGCAGCCAAGAAATCCATGACGCTTCCCAGTTTGGGAGGATCTAAGATGTTCTTGAACTTGGGGTTGGGGTCTAGGAAGGGATAGTTGCTAAAAGGGAAATGCCTTTTAGCATCTGGAAGCCCTTGCTTCATTCCTCATAGACACTGAGAACATTAATCATTCTTTCACTTAGCAAATTTTTATTGAGCACTGCCACATGCCAGGCGTGCATTAGACACTGAAGATACAACTATGGACAAGACAGATCGGGTCTCTGCCCCACTGGAGTTTGTAGACTAATGGGAAAACAACCAATATAATAGGCAAATACATTCTAGAATGATAAGGGCTCTGAAATGGGAAGTTCTGGATTCTATGGGAGCACATAGGAGGTGCTCTTACCTCTGATTAGGGGCAGCAGGGGAGAACTCCTAGAGGAAGTGATGTATGAGTTGATATTGAAAAGATGAGTACAAGTTAGTCAGGTGAAGGGGCTGGCGATGGGGTTAGATTATAACAGGCAGAGGGAAGAGCATGTGTCAAAACCCTCAAATAGAAAGAAGCTGAGTTATTTCTGTAGTATAGACATGGGGGGGTGCAAGGAAGAATGGGGGCTGTAAGGAGAGTGATGAGAAATCAGGGTAGAAAGACTATAGCAGGGGCCAGGTTGCAGAGGGGCCAAGGAGTCATGCTGCAATTTGATCCTTTTTTCTAAGGCCAGTGGGATGTTATTGAAGGGTTTTAAGCAGGGGTGTGATATGATGCCATTTAACTTTTATAAAGATCACTGTGGCTTCAATGTGGACCCTAGTCTATGGGTGGCCAAGGCTGCAGCGGGGAAACCTGTTAGAAGGAATGCAGGGGAAAGCAGTCACTGGTCAGCAGGCATGTCCTAGAGGCATCTGCTGCCTAAGACTGGGGTAGGGGGAGCAGTGAGGAGGGGGCGGGGGGATTGTTTTAGGCAGCCTTGGTGGCAGTTGGTAGAAGGCATGGGAAGAAGAACAGAAGAGTTATTGATGGGTTATATTGGAGGACCTATCCCTGCCTCTAGCAGCACCTGGCAGTAGTACTCCCATCTTGTTGCATTCATCAGTTTTAGTGACTGGTTCCTGGAAAAGCAGTGGGTTTTACAAAGTGTTGATGGCCCTACTTGTCAGGGGCACCGCAGGGGTGGCTATTCCCTCAGTGGGCTGCTGCTTTTCCTGGAGGTGGTGGAAGGGAACTCATGAATCTGGGAGCACAACAGGGAGAAATATTGATGGTTTCAGGCCTTTTAGACGCTAGAAATTTGTAATGGAACAGTAGGTGTTGGTGAAACTCCTCTGTATCCTCCTTTCTTGTAACTGCTAAGCCATAAGTGCTGTTCTTCCTCTTTTCTGGTCTCCATGTGACTGACCAGCTTCTTCTTTCTTGGGTGTTTAATGCATCCTGCCACACCATGTCTTTGAGCAGGAACAAACAAGTCATTTCTCTTTTTAACCTAAAGAGTATGAATTCAGAACCTCTGCCTACCCTGTCATGTGTTTGCAAAGGTGCTTGAGTTTATTTCCATGGTCCTTTGGGTTCTAAATGTTGAAGTTATTTGTTTGCCCTTTATTTATTCACTCTAGATCCTTAATAGAGTTTACCATGTGAAGGAAATCAGGCATGTAGGGAAAAAAAAAAAGATAATAATGACATTATTTCTGCCCCCTATTTATTTATTTCTAAATAATTCTTTTTCTTCCAGTTTTATTGAGAAATAATTAACATACAGCACTGTATAAATTTAAGGTGTATAGCATAATGATTTGACCCACATCATGGAATGATTACTACAGTAAATTTAGTGAACGTCCATCATCTCATATAGATAAAAAAATTTTGAAAAGTTGTTTTTCTTGTGATGGGAACTCAGAATTTATTCTCTTAATGACTTTTATATATAACACACAGCAGTGTTAATTATATTAATCATGTTGTACGTTACATCCCTAGTACTTACTATCTTCTAACTGGAAATTTGTACATTTTAATCACTTTTATCCAATTCCCCCTCCTCCCACCCCCTGCCTCTGGTAACCACAAATCTGATCTCTTTTTCTGAGAGTTCGTTGTTTGTTTTTTGAAGTATAATTGACCTACAACACTATTTTAGTTCCTGGTGCACAGCACAGTGATTGCATATTTCTGTACATTACAAAATGATCACCATGATAAGTCTAGTTACCATCTATCACCATGCAGAGATATTATATTACTATTGACTATATTCCCCACACAGTACATTTCATCCTCATGACTCATTTTGTCACTGGAAGTTTTTACCTCTTAATCTCCCTATTTCACTCATCCTCCCTCCCCCTGTCCCCCTCCCCCACAATTACCTGTTTGTTCTCTGTACCTATGAGTCTGTTTCTGTTTCGTTATATTTGTTCATTTGTGTTGCCCAGTAAGTGAAATCATACAGTATTTGTCTTATTTCATTTAGCATAATACCCTCGAGATCCTTCTATATTGTCGAAACTGGCAAGATTTCATTCTTTTTTATGGCTGAATAGTATTCCATTGCATATATACATCACATCTTCGTTATCCATTCATCTGTCAATGGGTACTTAGGTTGCTTCCATATCTTGGCTATTGTAAATAATGCTGTGATAACATAGGGGTGCTTAATGTCTTTTTAAAAAAATAAATTTATTTTTATTTATTTATTTTTGGCTACATTGGGTCTTCGTTGCTGCGCGCAGGCTTTCTCTAGTTGCACCGAGCGGGGGTTACTATTCGTTGCAGTGTGCAGGCTCCTCATTGTGGTGGCTTCTCTTGTTGCAGAGCATGGGCTTCAGTAGCTGCAGCACGTGGGCTCAGCAGTTGTGGCTTGCAGGCTCTAGAGCGCAGGCTCAGTAGTTAATAGCACATGGGCTTAGTTGCTCCACGGCATGTGGTATCTTCCCAGAACAGGGCTCGAACCCATGTGCCCTGCATTGGCAGGCAGATTCTTAACTGCTGAGCCACAAGGGAAGTCCCTCACTGTAGTTTTGATTTGCATTACCCTGCTGATTTGTGATGTTGAGCATCTTTTCATGTGTCTGTTTGCCATCTGTATGTCTTCTTTGGAAAAATGTCTCTTCGGGTCTTCTGACCATTTTTTAATGGGGTTGTTTTTTTGTTTTTTTGATGTTGAGTTGTATGAGTTCTTTGTATATTTTGGATATTAACCCCTTATCAGATATATCATTTACAAATATCTTCTCCAGTGCAGTAGGTAGCCTTTTTGTTTTGTTGATAGTTTCTTTCACTGTGCAAAAGCTTTTTAGTTTGATGTAATTCCATTTTTTGCTTATGTTTCCCTTGCCTATTATCATACTAAGTAAAGTAAGCCAGACAGTGAGATACAAATATCATATGACATCACTTCTATGTGACATCTAAAAGAAAAAAAAAGACACAAATGATCTTATTTCCAAGCAGAAAGAGACTCACAGACACAGAAAACAAACTTATGGCTGCCAAATAAGAGAGAGGGTGGGGGAAGGGTTATATTAGGAGGCTGGCATTAACATGTACACACTACTATGTGTAAAATAGATAGTCAACAAGGACCTACTGTATAGTACAGGGAACTATACTCAATAGTATGTAATAATCTATAAGGGAAAAGAATCTGAAAAAGAATATATATATATATATATATATATATATATATATATATATATATATAGATGCAATTTATGTCAAAGAGTGTTCTGCCTATGTTTTCCTCTAGGAGTTTTATAGGATCTGGCCCTTACATTTAGGTCTTTAATCAATTTTGAGTTTATTTTTGTGTATGATGTTAGAGAATGCTCTAATTTCATTCTTTTACATGTAGCTGTTCAGTTTTCCCGGCACCACTTATTGAAGATTGTCTTTTCTCCATTGTATTCTTGCCTCCTTTGTCATAGATTAATTGACCATAGGTGAGTCAGTTTATTTCTGGGCTTTTTATCCTGTTTCAGTGATCTGTATCTCTGTTTCTGAGCCGGTACCATACTGTCTTGATTACTGTATCTTTGTACTATAGTCTTAAGCCAGGGAGCCTGATTCCTCCAACTGTTTTTCTTTCTCAAGATTGGTTTCACTATTTGAGGTCTTTCATGTTTCCATACAAATTTTAAAATTTTTGCTTCTAGTTCTGTGAATAATGCCTTTGGTAATTTGATAGGGATTGAATTGAGTTTGTAAACTGCCTTGGGTAGCATGGTCATTTTGACAGTATTGATTCTTCCAATTCAAGAACATGGTATATCTTTATATCTGTTTATGTCTCCTTTGATTTCTTTCATCAGTATTTTATAGTTTTTGGAGTACAGGTATTTTGCCTTGTTAGGTAGGTTTATTCCTAAGTATTTTCTACTTTTTGATGCGATGGTAAATGGGATTGTTTTCTTAATTTTTCTTTCTGATTTTTCATTATTAGTATATAGGATTGCACCAGATTTCTGTGTATTAATTTTTTTTCCTGCAACTTTACTGAATTCATTGATGAGCTCTAGTAGTTTTCTGGTAGCATGTTTAGGATTTTCTATGTATAGTATCATGTCATTTGCTAACAGTGACAGTTTTACTATTCCAATTTGTATTCCTTTTATTTATTTTTCTTCTCTGATTGCTGTGGCTAGGACTTTCAAAACTATGTTGAATAAAAGTGATGAGAGTGGACATCCTTGTCTTTTTCTTGATCTTAGAGGAAATGCTTTCATTTTTTCACCATTAAGTATGATGTTAGCTGTAGGTTTGTGGTATATGGTCTTTATTATATTGAGGTAGGTTCCCTCTATGCCCACATTCTGGAGGGTTTTTATCAGAAATAGGTGTTGAATTATGTCAAAAGCTTTTTCTGCATCTATTTAGATCATATGGTTTTTATTCTTCAATTTGTTAATGTGGTATATCACACTGATTGATTTGCAGATATTAAAAAATCCTTGCATCCTTGGGATGAGTCCCTCTTGATCATGGTGTATGATCCTTTTAATGTATTACTGGATTTGATTTGCTAGTATTTGTTGAGGATTTTTATGTCTATGTTTATCAGTGATATTGACCTGTAATTTTCTCTTTTTGATGGTATCTTTGTCTGGTTTTGGTATCAGGGTGGTGGTGGCCACATAGAATGAATTTGGGAGTGTTCCTTCCTCTGCAATATTTTCTTTTTTTTTTTGTGGTATGCGGGCCTCTCACTGCCGCGGCCTCTCCCGCCGTGGAGCACAGGCTCCGGACATGCAGGCCCAGCAGCCACGGCCCACGGGCCCAGCCGCTCCGCGGCACGCAGGATCCTCCCAGACCGGGGCACAAACCCACGCCCCCTGCATCAGCAGGCGGACTCTCAACCACTGCGCCACCAGGGAAGCCCCTCTGCAATTTTTTGAAATAGTTTCAGAACGATAGGTGTTAGCTCTTCTCTAAATGTTTGATAGAATTCACCTGTGAAGCCATCTGTTCCATGACTTTTGTTTGTTGGGAGTTTTTAATCACAGATTCAATTTCAATACATAGAATTGGTCTAGTCATATTTTCTATTTCTTACTGGTTCAGTCTTGGGAGATTGTACCATTCTAAGAATTTGCCTATTTCTTCTAGGTTGTCCTTTTCATTGGTGTATAGTTGCTTGTAGTAGTCTCTTACGATCCTTTGAATTTCTGTGGTGTCAGTTGTAATTTCTCCTTTTCATTTCTGATTTTATTGATTTGGGCCCTCTCCCTTTTTTTCTTGATGACTCTGGCTAAAGTGTTATCAATTTTGTTTATCTTTTCAACTCTTAGTTTATTGGTCTTTGCTATTTTTTTCTTTGTCTCTGTTTCATTTATTTCTGCTCTGATCTTTATGATTTCTTTCCTTCTGCTAAATTTGGGTTTTATTTGTTCTTCTTTCTCTAGTTGCTTTAGGTGTAAGGTTAAGTTGTTTGTTTGAGATTTTTCTTGTTTCCTGAAGTAAGCTTGTATCACTCTAAACTTCCATCTAAGAACTGCTTTTGCCACATCCCATAGGTTTTAGATTGTTGTGTTTTCATTTTCTTTTGTCTCTAGGTATTCTTTTTATTTCCTCTTTGATTTCTTCAGTGATCCATCGGTTTTTTCGTAGCATATTGTTTAGCCTCTATGTGTTTGTGTTTCTTGCATTTTTTTCTTGTAATTGATTTCTAGTCTCATAGTGTAGTGGTCGGAAAAGATGCTTGATATGATTTCAGTTTTCTTAAGTTTACCAAGACTTCCTTTGTGGCCCAGCATGTGATCTGTTCTGGAGAATGTTCCATGTACCCTTGAAAAAAAGGTGTATTCTTCTGCTTTTGGATGGAACACTCCATAAATATCAATTAAGTTCATGTGTTCTAATGTGTCATTTAAGGCCTGTGTTTCCTTATTGATTTCTTGTCTGGATGATCTGTCCATTGATATAAGTGGAGTGCTAAGGTCCCCCTCTATTATTGTATTACTGTCGATTTCTCCTTTATGTCTGTTAACATTTGCCTTAT
This sequence comes from Physeter macrocephalus, assembly GCF_002837175.3. Taxonomy (NCBI): domain Eukaryota; kingdom Metazoa; phylum Chordata; class Mammalia; order Artiodactyla; family Physeteridae; genus Physeter; species Physeter macrocephalus. Next base: position 88,836,795 of record NC_041224.1, read on the forward strand.
ATATTGAGGTGTTCCTCTGTTGAGTGCATATATATTTATAATTGTTATATCTTTTTCTTCAGTTGAGCCCTTGATCATTATGTAGTGTGCTTTGTCTATTGTAACAGTCTTTATATTAAACTCTATTTCGTCTGATGTGAGTATATATAGCTACTCCAGCTTTCTTTTTTTTTTTTTTTTTCTTTTGCGGTACGCAGACCTCTCACTGTTGTGGCCACTCCCATTGCAGAGCACAGTCTCCGGATGCGCAGGCTCAGTGGCCATGGCTCACGGGCCCAGCCGCTCCACGGCATGTGGGATCTTCCCAGACCGGGGCATGAACCTGCGTCCCCTGCATCGGCAGGTGGACTCTCAACCACTGTGCCACCAGGGAAGCCCTCCAACTTTCTTTTGATTTCCATTTGCATGGAATACCTTTTCCATCCCCTCACTTTCAGTCTGTTTATGTCTCTAGATCTGATCTGAAGTGGCTCTCTTATAGACAACATATGTATGGGTCTTATTTTTGTATTCATTCAGCCAGTCTATTTCTTTTGATTTGAGCATTTAATCTGTTTACATTTAAGTTAATTATTGATATGTACGTTCTTATTGCCATTTAAAAAATATTTTGGATTTGTTTTTGTAGGTCTTTTTTATTCCTTTTCTCTTTTGTTCCCCTCTCGTGATTTGATGACTATATTGTTGTGTTTGGATTCTTTTTCTTTTTTGTGTGTATATCTATTATAGATTTTTCATTTGTGGTTACCATGTGGTTTTGATATAGCAGTCTATATGTATACATGATTGTTTTAAGTTGCTGGTCTCTTAATTTCAAATGCATCTCAAATATCCTGCATTTTTGCTCTCCTCCTCTCGCAATTACTGTTTTGATATCATATTTGTGTGTAGATGATTTCCTACCCTTACTGTATGTTCGCCTGTACTGGTGAGCTTTACCATTTTGTAATTTTCCTGTTTCTAGTTGTTGCCTCTTCTACTGAAAGAGTTGCTTTAGCATTTGTTTTAATGCTCTTTTGGTGGTGCTGAATTCTTCTAGCTTTTGTTTGTCTGTAAAGCTTTTGATTTCTCCATCAATTCTGAATGAGAGACATGCTGGGTAGAGTATTCTTGGTGGTAGGTTTTTCCCTTTCATCCCTTTAAATGTATCGTGCTGCTCCCTCCTGTCCTGTAGAGTTTCTGCTGAAAAATCAGCTGATAGTCTCATGGGGATTCCCTTGTATGTTATTTGTTGCTTTTCCTTTGTTGCTTTGGATATTTTCTCTTTGTCTTTAGTTTTTGTCAATTTGATTACTGTGTGTCTTGGCATGTTCCTTCTTCAGTTAATTCTATATGGGACTCTGCACTTCCTGGACTTGAGTGACTGTTTTGGGAAGGAATCACTTTTGGTACTTGAATAAAAGGCAGGTAATGGAGTGTCACCTCTGAGATATTCTGATTCTCAGAGTTTTGGATATGTTAGAAAATTTGGCTCCATTTTAATGCCAAATTGAATGTTACACGTATGCTTACCTTACATTGTTCCATATAGCTGCCACAATACAAATAGATAATTTTTGTATAGAATTGTTTCCTTAAACATTTTTTTATTGAAATATAATTGATTTTAAATGGTGTGTTAGTTTCAGGTGTACAGCAAAGTGATTCAGATATATATATATAGATATATATATATATTCTTTTTTAGATTTTTTTCCATTATAGGTTATTAAAAGATATTGAATATAATTCCTGTACTATACAGCAGGTCCTTGTTGGTTATATAGTTTATATATAGTAGTGTGTACATTTAGCAAAGTGATTCAGATATATATATATATATATATAGATATATATATATATATTCTTTTTTAGATTTTTTTCCATTATAGGTTATTAAAAGATATTGAATATAATTCCTGTACTATACAGCAGGTCCTTGTTGGTTATATAGTTTATATATAGTAGTGTGTACATTTTAATCCCAAACTCCTAATTTATCCATTCCCCCTTTCTCCTTTGGTAACCATAAGTTTGTTTTCTATGTCTGTGAGTTATAGAATTATTCTTATCTTGTTAGATTTAAGTCTCATAAATGGAGTCTATTATTCCTTATTGTGTTAATGACTTCCTAGTCATCTAGATTTGACTAGGAAGAAAGCTGAATGATGGCAATTTATGGTTAATGAGCATTTCTCAAATACTAATGTTGTGTACATTTCTTGTTTTCTTATGTAGGCCAGCTGTTGAGGCCTGGTGAAAAAAAATCAGGTGCAATAATGTTCTGCAGTAAAAAGAAATCACTTGGTAAGTATTGAGTTCTTTAGATGACACAATGCAAATATGATTTTTTAATATTTATTTTAATTTCACGGAGGTGTAATTTATAAACAGAAACCACACAGATCTTAAGTGTTCCATTTGATGAGCTTTAAAGGCTGTATGTAAATGTGTAATTACCACCAAAAAGCAAGAGAGAGAACATTTCTATCATCTGAGAAAGTTCCCTTGTGCCCCTTTTTATTCATTCTCCCTGTGTTCTACACAACCACCTTCTGATTTCTATCAGATTGGTTTTGCCTGTTTTTGAAATCGATATAAATGAAATCATACAGCATGTATTCTTGTGTCTTGCTTCTTTCACTCAGCATAAGGTTTTTTTTGACATATATCCATATGGTTGTATGTATCAGTAGTTTATTCCTCTTCATTTTTTCTTTTAAAACAGTATTCCATTGTATGAATACACCAACACTTAAGACTAAGTTCATATGTTTAGAAATAATTTGGGTTCATGATGGCAAGTAACACACTTTGTTTTTGGTTGAGTAATTGGTCTAGCTGAACAGTATTAATAGTATTCCAATTTTAAAAAATACAGCATCCTGACCAGAGAGTATTAATCTTGTCTTATGTCTTGTTAGTCAGCAACAGAGTATTGTGTAGTTTTTCCTTCAGTGGAAATGTATTCAGTTTATTACTGCTATTTTCTTTATTATTTTAAAAACGTTAATTTTTTTTTTTTTATGGCTGCATCGGGTCTTAGTTGTGGCACATGGGATCTTCATTGAGGCATGCGGGATCTTTTGTTGTAGTGCGCGGGCTCTTCATTGAGGTGTGCAGGCTTCTGTCTAGTTGTGGAGTGTGGGTTTTCTCTTCTCTAGTTATGGCATGCAGGCTCCAGGATGCAGGGGCTCTATAGCTGGCAACATGTGGGCTCTTTAGTTGAGGCGTGCAAGCTCAGTAGTTGTGGCAAGTGAGCTTAGTTGCCTCACGGCATGTGGGATCTTAGTTCCCTGACCAGGGATTGAACCCGCATCACCTGCATTGGAAGGCAAATTCTTTACCACTGGACCACCAGGGAGGGAAGTCCCTATTTTCTTTATTTTTGACTATGGACTTGTTAGAGACCAAAGGCTGGATTAGAGTATATCTAATACCCTATCCCTCCTTCTAATCATATCTCTGACAGGTGGTTAAGCTATTTTGATAGGCAGTTATTTCATGGTTCAGTCTGTTCCCTTGTTGGACACATTCATTGCAATGTTCAGTCTCATAGTGAGCTGAAATCTGTCTCAATGTAGTTCACACCCATAGGTCATTAGTTATGCCCTCTGGGGCAATACTTTCATATTCCCAGTGCCAATTTAAGAGTCTAGAATTATTGTCATCATTTTTTTCTTTTTCAAATAAAATGATTTTTTAATATCCAGTCACTGGTATAATCTTAATAGTGTAAACAATAGATTAACCAGTTTTGACAGGGACAAGTTTCCAAAAGAATATATTGTTGCAAGGTTTTGATAAGTTCATTCTCACTCTTTTAAAATAATTTGTACATATATGTGAATGTATATGTATAAAATAAGCAGTTTTTTATAAATAAAAATAAGAAAATAGAAGTGACTGTAATTGGACAATCCAGAGATAAACACTCCAGACTGCCAAGCTGCACAATTTAGAGAGCTCCAATCAGTGACCTCTATTAATACATTAATGTATATTCATCCATATATTCCCAAATGGAACTATGGTGTGCATTACTTTGAACCTGCTCTTAAAAAGTAATACTGTAATCATAGATACCTTTTCTGTCTTTAAACCTTTCTCTATAACATTATTCTTTTTTACATTTTCCTCTAACTTTTAATTTTGAAAATGTTGGATTTTACAAAAAAATTAAAAGAATGGTAAACACCCAAGTACCTTTCACCTAAATTCTACAATTATTACCATTTTGCCACATTTGCCTCCTCTCCTCCCCCTCACTGCCACCAGCACACACCCACACACATGCACACACATACACTTTTTGTTGTCTTTAGGATATTTGAAAGTAAGTTGTAGACATCATGACTCTTACCCCCAAATATTATTTTTAAACATCTTTATTGGAGTATAATTGCTTTACAATGTTGTGTTAGTTTCTGCTGTATAACAAAGTGAATCAGCTATATGTATACATATATTCCCATATCCCCTTCCTCTTGCATCTCCCTCCCACCCCAGATATTTCAGTACAGATCTCCTAAGAACAAGAAAATTCTCCTAATTAACTACAATATCATCACCACACCTAAGAAATGTAACATTGATGAATAAGTAACATACATTCCATTTTTCAGTTTTCCCAATTGTCCCCATGTCTCATGTCTCAGAGCTTGTTTTTATTTTTGGTACAATATCTAACCAATGTTCACACATTGTGTTTGGCTTTTAATCCCTTTATTTTCTTTTAGATTTAGAATAGTTTTTCAATATATTGAATTTTGGAAAAGTCCAGTACAGCTCCTAAATCTATTTGGATTGAATATTTTGGACACAAATACTATATAGATTATATATAAATATTTATAAATTTTATTTATTTATTTTTGGCTGCATTGGGTCTTTATTGCTGTGCACTGGCTTTCTCTAGTTGTGGTGAGCGGGGGCTACTCTTTTTGCGGTGTGCAGGCTTCCATTGTGGTGGCTTCTCTTGTTGCTAGCATGGGTTCTAGGCACATGGGCTTCAGTAGCTGTGGCACGCAGGCTCAGTAGCTGTGGCTCACAGGCTCTAGAGCACAGGCTTAGTAGTTGTGGCGCATGGGCTTAGCTGCTCCATGGCATGTGGGATTTTCCTGGACCAGGGCTTGAACCCATGTCCCCTGCATTGGCAGGGAGATTCTTAACCATAGCGCCGCCAGGGAAGCCCAATACTTGTTTTTTTAAATGGACAATTAATAAATTAGTTACTTGAAACTGTTTTGATGGGGAATGCAACTTGGTGATCTTCCTCATACAGAATTTCATTTTACAGTCAGTCATAGGTATTTGTAATGAGCTGTAAATAACTCATTTGTAAATAGCTGTGTAATGAGGCTAAATGTTTTGGCCACATAGCTGGGTCTGTATCCACTGCGGTGCTAATTGGCAGAGAAAGCTGAGGTCAGTTCCTTCCTCTTGAACTTGTTAGAATGGCCAAATGACTTGAGGGACTGACATTAGTGTCACCATCATTTACATCATTGTGACTGGGAATGAGGCATCTTTAGGTTATATCAATTCCTATAGGTCTGGTTATAGACTGGAGACCTTTTTCAATCTAAAATATTCATTTACTTATTCAGTTAGTCAACAAACATTTTTGAGTGCCTATGATATGCTAGGTAGTGCCAACTTTTATTGACTTCACGTAGCTTTTTATGATTCAATAAAACACATGTATCCTCACACAAATAAGTTTACAGTAACAATGATAACTTAATAACAGTTTACTAAACATCGCTACCAGTATATTTTCCAGAGAAGCACAGACTAAAGAACTTCTAATCATCCTGGGGTTGTCAGGGGGAAAATCATGCAGAAGTGATATTTTACCTCAATGAGTTATTTAATATCTGCAACATTTAAGAAAGGTGCACTTACATTTATATAAACTTCTACAACATTATCAGGAAGCTTGGGACATTGATGATGTATGTCAGAATTTAAGAAGCCAAGCATGAGTGTTGTGGGAAAACACAAATTTTCTTCTAGATATATGCTTTATTATTTATTATCTCTATATTCACATAAATCTCACATTCTTCAAGATGTGAAAAATTCTAATTGACTCAAATATTTAAAACATGCTTACAATCTATTTTCTATTTGTTATTTGTAATACACCCTTTCTGTTATAAGCTCAAATGGGAGGTCCAGAGACAATTACTTTAAAGCATATATGTGCTTTTCTACAAAGCAATCAGGAAGAGCATTGTTCATGTGTAAAATACCTAATTCAGATTTTAGGTAATTTGGTAATATGGGAAGCAAAAAAAGTAGGTAATTTGAGGCTTTCTTTAAGCTAGCTAAAGCTGTTCTTGATTCTAAAATGTGAGGGTTGTGGAGCAACTTGCATTACTCCACAGTGAAGCCCTTAGCATACTCATGGGGTATGGGATGGGAAGAATCAGACCAAGGTCACATAATGTCTTTCATGGGGCCTTCATGGGCCCCTTCCTCCAAAAAATATTAAAAATAATGTTTTACAATTGTGTGGATATAAAGACAAATATAAGCAAGGTTGGATTCATTATTATGTAACCATTAATGTTATATTCTTTTTTTCTTCTAATTTAAAAACAATTTTATTGGAGTATAGTTGATTTACAATGTTGTGTTAGTTTCAGGTGTAAAACAAAGTGAATCAGTTATATATATACATATGTCCACTCTTTCTTTTTTTTTTTTTAGATTCTTTTCCCATATAGGTCATTACAGAGTATTGAGTAGAGTCCCTGTGTTATACAGCAGGTTCTTATTAGTTATCTAATTTATATATAGTAGTGAGTATATGTCAATCCCAATCTCACAGTTTATCCCCCCCCCCGACCCCTTATCCCCTCATAACCATAAGTTTGTTTTCTACATCCACGACTCTACTTTGGTTTTGTAAATAAGTTCATTTGTACACTTTTTATTTAGATTCCACATATAAGAGATATCATATGATATTTGTCTTTCTGTGTCTGACTTACTTCACTCAGTATGACAATTGCTAGGTCGATCCATGTTGCTGTAAATGGCATTATATTTTGTTGTTTTTTATGGCTGAGTAACATCTGCTAGAATGAGTTTAAACTTTAGCTATGACAGATACACAAATATAAATCTATCTTGAACTACCTCATTACAGTGAATAATAAAATAATAAAACTCAGAATAGCAGTCTATGTCATACATATTTATTGTGCTTAGAACATATTTCCAAATACATTGCTCCAATTCTCCATTTCTTTATTATTTAGGATTCTCAAATGTATAATATTAATTGTCATACTTCGGTTTTGTAAAAAAATTTCTTAATTGAAAAATTTCATCCCAAGAATTATAATCATTTATTATTAAAAAATGCTTTTATATTCCTTCCATAGACCCACACCTTAGAACGCACCTTTAATTTAGTATTTGAGCCAGTATCTGGCATATAGCAAGCACTTAATGAATGGTGGCTGTCATTATTATTTTAAGTAGTTTTATTAAATGCTACTTGATTTATAGTTCTCTGGTGGACCTACTTCTCAACTAATGTTGCTTTCACTATTCATTCGAACAGAACTTCCTAATTTAAAGGAAAATAAAATTTTTTATTTCTTGGCTTAATTTTGAAATCTGGATTTTCTTTTGATGGTGGAATGAAATCTGAAAGTTTATGAGATAATCCCAAACATGGTATTTTCTATAAAGAAAAATACTTTTAATAATTCAGAAATTAAAAGCCTACTATGAATTGTAAATCTACCTTCATGCAGTGAATAAACCAATTAAGACATCACATTTCAGTGATTTTGGCTGGAATGATCTTGTCTCACTGTGGTAGTGCTGGTTGTCTTATGATAATCTAAACTTTGATTGGTAGTTCATTCATTCATTTATTCATTTATCTATTCATCCAGTCAGCCAGCCAGCCATTTCACAAATACTTACTGAACACCTGTTATGTTCCAGACACTGTTCCAAACAGAAAAAAACAACTGTGGACAAAACAGATTTTAAAAAATAAAAGAACCTTCAATCTGTATGGAGCTTACATTCTTGTGGGGGGAGGGAAAGATAGTCAGCAATATAAATGAATAAGTAAGTCATCTTGTACGTTGGAAGTGCTGCAGTTTTAAAAAGGGTAATCAGGAAAGGCTGAATTGAGAAAGACATAGTTGAGCAAAGATTTGAAAGAAGTGAGAGGGGAGCTATGTAGTTATCTGGAGGATAAGCATTCTAGGTGGAGGGAGCAGCAAGTGCAAACACTTTGAGGTGGGAGTCGGACTCGTGTGTCCAAGGAACAACCTAGAGGCCACTGTGACTGGAGGTGAATGAGCAAGAGGGAGGGTGGTTATCATGGCTGGATCCAGTTTTTTGAGGCTTTAAACTAATACAAAATTAGGTATGAAAGGACATGTTCATTTAGCATGAGAAAATAAATCCCTATATATCACAAATTTGAAAATCTGAAACATACCATACATTTCACAAAACCCCAAAAAATAACATAATAGCTTCATTAATTCACTGCCTGATACACTTTTTTTTTTTTTTTTTCCGGTACGCGGGCCTCTCACTGCTGTGGCCTCTCCCGTTGCGGAGCACAGGCTCTGGACGCGCAGGCTCAGCGGCCATGGCTCACGGGCCCAGCTGCTCCGCGGCATGTGGGATCCTCCCGGACCGGGGCACGAACCCATGTCCCCTGCATCGGCAGGCGGACTCTCAACCACTGCGCCACCAGGGAAGCCCCTGATACACTTTTATAATACCTTTCTTCCTGTATTTTTGGCCCCATATTTTTTGATTGCCTCTTTCCTGACCATTATTTTGTTATATAATTTTCTATAGAGACACTAGAAAGATAATTCAATTTTTCCTCTAGCACATTACTTAAATTAGTTTTTCTTTTTAAATTGAGGTATAGTTGTTTTACAATGTTGTGTTAGTTTCTACTGTACAGCGAAGTGGAGTACCCTGTAATACACAGCAGGTTCTCATTAGTTACCTATTTTATACATATTAGTGTATATATGTCAATCTCAATCTCCCAATTCATGCCCCCCACACCCACCTCTGCTTTTCCCCCTTGGTGTCCATACATTTATTCTCTACATCTGTGTCTCTATTTCTGCCTTGCAAACTGGTTTGTCTGTACCATTTTTCTAGATTCCACGTACATCTGTTAATATACAATATTTGTTTTTCTCTTTCTGACCTACTTTACTCTGTATGACAGTCTGCAGGTCCATCTCTACAAATGACCCAATTTTGTTCCTTTTTATGATTGAGTAATATTCCATTGTATATATGTACCGCATCTTCATTTTTTGTAACATCTTTATTGGAGTATGATTGATTTACAATGGTGTGTTAGTTTCTGATTTATAAAAAAGTCAATCAGCTATACATATACATATATCCCCATATCCCCTCCCTCTTGCGGTAATATTCCATTGTATATATGTGCCACATCGTCTTTATCCATTCGTCTGTTGATGGACATTTAGGTTGCTTCATGACCTGGATATTGTAAATAGTGCTGCAGTGAGCATTGGGGTGCATGTGTCTTTTTGAATTATGGTTTTCTTAGGGTATATGCCCAGCAGTGGGATTGCTGGGTCATATGGTAATTCTATTTATAATTTTTTAAGGAACCTCCATACTGTACTCCATAGTGGCTGTATCAATTTACATTCCTACCAACAGTGCAAGAGGGTTCCCTTTTCTCCACACCCTCTCCAGCATGTATTGTTTGTAGATTTTCTGATGTTGCCCATTCTAACCAGCGTGAGGTGATACATCATTGTAATTTTGATTTGCATTTCTCTAATAATTAGTGACGTTGAGCAGCTTTTCATATGCCTCTTGGCCATCTGTATGTCTTCTTTGGAGAAATGTCTATTTAGGTCTTCTGCCCATTTTTGGATTGGGTTTTTTGGGTTTTTTGATATTGAGCTGCATGAGCTATTTATATATTTTGGAGATTAATCCTTTGTCAGTTGCTTTGTTTGCAAATATTTTCTCCCATTCTGAGGGTTGTCTTTTCATCTTGTTTATGGTTTCCTTTGCT
>NC_041224.1:88848046-88848902 GCF_002837175.3 Physeter macrocephalus
AGTGTATATATGTCCATGCCGCTCTCTCACTTCATCCCAGCTTACCCTTCCCCCTCCCCATGTTCTCAAGTCCATTCTCTACATCTGCGTCTTTATTCCTGTCCTGCCCCTAGGTTCTTCAGAAACTTTTTTTTTTGATTCCATATATATATGTTAGCATACGGTATTTGTGTTTCTCTTTCTGACTTACTTCCTTCTGTACGACAGACTCTAGGTCCATTCACTTCACTACAAATAACTCAATTTCATTTCTTTTTATGGCTGAGTAATATTCCATTGTATATATGTGCCACATCGTCTTTATCCATTCGTCTGTTGATGGACATTTAGGTTGCTTCATGACCTGGATATTGTAAATAGTGCTGCAGTGAGCATTGGGGTGCATGTGTCTTTTTGAATTATGGTTTTCTTAGGGTATATGCCCAGCAGTGGGATTGCTGGGTCATATGGTAATTCTATTTATAATTTTTTAAGGAACCTCCATACTGTACTCCATAGTGGCTGTATCAATTTACATTCCTACCAACAGTGCAAGAGGGTTCCCTTTTCTCCACACCCTCTCCAGCATGTATTGTTTGTAGATTTTCTGATGTTGCCCATTCTAACCAGCGTGAGGTGATACATCATTGTAATTTTGATTTGCATTTCTCTAATAATTAGTGACGTTGAGCAGCTTTTCATATGCCTCTTGGCCATCTGTATGTCTTCTTTGGAGAAATGTCTATTTAGGTCTTCTGCCCATTTTTGGATTGGGTTTTTTGGGTTTTTTGATATTGAGCTGCATGAGCTATTTATATATTTTGGAGATTAATCCTTTGTCAGTTGCTTTGTTTGCAAATATTTTCTCCCATTCTGA
>NC_041224.1:88849389-88849982 GCF_002837175.3 Physeter macrocephalus
TATTTCTGTTTTTGTGCCAGTACCATATTGTCTTGATTACTGTAGCTTTGTAGTATAGTCTGAAGTGAGGGAGTCTGATTCCTCCAGCTTCTTTTTTTGTTTTTATTCTTCTCAAGATTTCTTTGACTATTTGGAATCTTTTGTTGCTCCATACAAATTTTAAGATTTTTTGTTCTAGTTCTGTGAAAAATGCCATTGGTAATTTGATAGGGGTTGCATTGAATTTGTAGATTGCTTTGGGTCGTATAGTCATTTTCACAATGTTGATTCTTCCAATCGAAGAACATGGTATATCTCTCCCCCTGTTTGTGTCATCTTTGATTTCTTTCATTAGTGTCTTATCGTTTTCTGAGTACAGGTATTTTACCTATTTATGTAGGTTTATTCCTAGGTATTTTATTCTTTTTGTTGCAGTGGTGAATGGGATTGTTTTCTTAACTGCTCTTTCTGGTCTTTCGCTGTTAGTGTATAGGAATGCAAGAGATTTCTGTGCATTAATTTTGTATCCTGAAAATTTACCAAATTCATTGATTAGCTCTATTAGTTTTCTGGTAGCATCTTTAGGATTCTCTGTGTATAATATCATGTCATCT
>NC_041224.1:88854365-88857714 GCF_002837175.3 Physeter macrocephalus
TTGAGCCTTCTTTCATGTGTTTGTTGGCAATCTGTATATCTTCTTTGAAGAAAGGTCTATTTAGGTCTTCTGCCCATTTTTGGTTGGGGTTGTTTCTTTTTTTGATATTGAGCTGCATGTACATTTTGGAGATTAATCCTTTGTCAGTTGCTTCATTTGCAAATATTTTCTCCCATTCTAAGGTTTGTCTTTTCGTCTTGTTTATGGTTTCCTTCACTGTGCAAAAGCTTTTAAGTTTCATTAGGTCCCATTTGTTTATTTTTGTTTTTATTTCCATTTCTCTAGGAGGTGGGTCAAAAAAGATCTTGCTGTGATTTATGTCAAAGAGTGTTCTTCCTTTGTTTTCCTCTGAGAGTTTTATAGTGTCTGGCCTTACATTTAGGTCTTTAATCCATTTTGAGTTTATTTTTGTGTATGGTGTTAGCGAGTGTTCTAATTTCATTCTTTTACATGTAGCTGTCCAGTTTTCCCAGCACCAATTATTGAAGACACTGTCTTTTCTCCACTGTATATCCTTTCCTGCTTTGTCATAGATTAGTTGACAGTAGGTGGGTTTATCGCTGGGCTTTCTATCCTTTTCCATTAATCTGTATTTCTGTTTTTGTGCCAGTACCATATTGTCTTGATTACTGTAGCTTTGTAGTATAGTCTGAAGTGAGGGAGTCTGATTCCTCCAGCTTCTTTTTTTGTTTTTATTCTTCTCAAGATTTCTTTGACTATTTGGAATCTTTTGTTGTTTCTGGAGAGTTTTTATCATAAATGGGTGTTAAATTTTGTCAAAAGCTTGTTCTACATCTATTGAGATGATCATATGGTTTTTATTCTTCAATTTATTACTATGTTGTATCACATTGATTGATTTGCGTATGTTGAAGAATCCTTGCATACCTGGGATAAATCCCGCTTGATCATGGTGTATGATCCTTTTAATGTGTTGTTGGATTCTGTTTGATAGTATTTTGCTGAGGATTTTTGCATCTATATTTATCAGTGATATTGGTCTGTAATTTTCTTTTTTTCTCGTATTTTTGTCTGGTTTTGGTATCAGGGTGATGGTGGCCTTGTAGAATGAGTTTGGGAGTGTTCCTCCCTCTGCAATTTTTTGGAAGAGTTTCAGAAGGATGGGTGTTAGCTCTTCTCTAAATGTCTGATAGAATTCACCTGTGAAGCCTTCTGGTCCTGGACTTTTTGTTTGTTGGAAGATTTAAAATCACAGTTTCAATTTCATTACTTGTGATTAGTCTGTTCGTATTTTCAATTTATTCCTCGTTCAGTCTTGGAAGGTTATACCTTTCTAAGAATTTGTGCATATCTTCAGGTTGTTCATTTTATTGGCATATAGTTGCTTGTAGTAGTCTCTTAACGATGCTTTTTATTTCTGCGGTGTCTTTTGTAACTTCTCCTCTTTCATTTCTAATTTTATTGGTTTGAGCCCTCTCCCTCTTTTTCTTGATGAGTCAGGCTAATTGTTTATCTCTTTTGTTTATCTTCTCAAAGAACCAGCTTTTAGTTTTATTGATTTTTGGTATTGTTTTCTTTGTTTCTATTTCATTCATTTCTGCTCTGATCTTTATGATTTCTTTCTTTCTACTAACTTTGGGTTTTGTTTGTTCTTCTAGGTGTAAAGTTAGATAGTTTATTTGAGATTTTTCTTGTTTCTTGAGGTAGGATTGTGTTGCGATAAACTTCCCTCTTAGAAGTGCTTTTGCTGCATCCCATAGGTTTTGAATCATCATGTTTTCATTGTCATTTGTCTCTAGATATTTTTTGATTTCCACTTTGATTTCTTCAGTGATCTCTTAGTTACTTTGTAGTGTATTGTTTAGCCTCCATATGTTTCTATTTTTTTAGTTTTTTTTTCCTGTAATTGATTTCTAATCTCATAGTGTTCTGGTCAGAAAAGATGCTTGATACAATTTTAATTTTCTTAAATTTACTGAGGTTTGATTTGTGACCCAAGATGTGATCTATCCTGGAGAATGTTCTGTGTGCACTTGAAAAGAAAGCATAATCTGCTGTTTTCTGATGGAATGTCCTGTAAATATCAATTAAATCTATCTGGTCTAGTGTGTCATTTAAAGCTTGTGTTTCCTTATTAATTTTCTGTCTGGATGATCTGTGCATTGGTGTAAGTGAGGTGTTAAAATCCCCCAGTATTATTGTGTTACTGTAGATTGCCTCTTTTATAGCTATTAGCAGTTGCCTTATGTATTGAGTGCTCCTATGTTGGGTCATATATATTTACAATTGTTATATCTTCTTCTTGGATTGTTTCCTTGATCCTTGTGTAGTGTCCTTCCTTGTCCCTTGTAACAGTCTTTATTTTAAAGTGTATTTTGTCTGATATGAATATTACTACTCTCTCATTCTCGTGATCTCTATTTGCATGGAATACCTTCTTCCATCCCCTCACTTTCAGTCTGTGTGTGTCCCTGGTCTGAAGTGAGTCTGTGGTAGACAGCATATATATGGGTCTTGTTTTTGTATCCATTCAGCCAGTCTGTGTCTTTTGGTTGGAGCATTTAATCCATTCACCTTTACAGTAATTATTGATATGTATGTTCCTCTGACCATTTTCTTAATTGTTTTGGGTTTGTTTTTGTAGGTCCTTTTCTTCTCTTGTGTTTCCCACTTAGAGAAGTTCCTTTAGCATTTGTTGTAGAGCTGGTTTGGTGGTGCTGAATTCTCTTTGCTTTTGCTTGTCTGTAAAGCTTTTGATTTCTCCATCGAATCTGAATGAGATCCTTGCTGGGTAGGGTATTCTTGGTTGTAGGTTCTTCCCTTTCATCACTTTAAATATATCATGCCACTCCCTTATGGCTTGTAGATTTTCTGCTGAGAAATCAGCTGTTAACCTTATGGGAGTTCCCTTGTATGTTGTTTTTCCCTTGTTGCTTTTAATTATTTTTCTTTGTCTTTAGTTTTTTGTCAGTTTGATTAATATGTGGCTTGGTGTGTTTCTCCTTGGGCTTATCCTGCCTGGGACTTTCTGTGCTTCCTGGACTTGGGTGGCTATTTCCTTTCCCATGTTAGGGAAGTTTTCAACTGTAATCTCTCCAAAGATTTTCTCGGGCTGTGCTTCCTGGACTTGGGTGGCTATTTCCTTTCCCATGTTAGGGAAGTTTTCGACTATAATCTCTTCAAAGATTTTCTCGGGTCCTTTCTCTCTCTCTCCTCCTTCTGGGACCCCTATAATGTGATTGTTGGTGTGTTTAATGTTGTCCCAGAGGTCTCTTAGGCTGTCTTCATTTCTTTTCATCATTTTTTCTTTATTCTTTTCCATGCAGTGATTTCCACCATTCTGTCTTCCAGGTCACTTATCCGTTCTTCTGCCTCAGTTATTCTGCTA